>NC_056744.1:1399679280-1399924280 GCF_019279795.1 Protopterus annectens
TCGAGATATTTTGATAGCTTCCCATAAATCTTCCACTCGGAAGATTTATTTGAGTAAGTGGAAACGCTTCACATATTGGGCTCAAGGAAGGGACATAGATCCTTTCACTGCTTCCATCCAAATAGTCCTTGATTTTCTAGCTGAACTCTTCCATGCAGGTTCATCTCCTTCTACTCTTAAAGTTCAATTGGCAGCTATTTCTAACTTTCATGTGGGTATTTCTGAGTCTGCCTTAATGTCCCACAAGCTTTGCAAAGCCTTTTGAAAGGAGTTTTTCTTCTCAGACCTCCTATAAAAATCCTCCTTCTCCTTGGGACCTAAACTTAGTTCTTACTTCTTTGATTCTTCCCCTTCGAACCTGCAGCTTCCTGTTCTTTAAAATTGCTATCATGGAAAACTCTTTTCTGGTAGCTATTACTTCAGCTAGAAGAGTTTCGAACTTCATGCACTCAGCTGTCGACCTCCTTATCTGTTGTTCCATAAGGACAGGGTATCCTTACGAACCAACCCGTCCTTTTTGCCTAAGGTAGCCTCGACGTCTAATCTAAATCAAAGCATTGACCTCGCTGTGTTTTTCCAGAATATTCCAATAGGTCTGAACAAAAATTACACTGGCTAGATGTTCATCGTCAGTTAAGGTACTATTTGGATAGAACAAAACAATTCAGAAAATCTGACCAACTGTTTGTCTCCTATGCAGAAGGCAGGAAGGGACTTTCAGTTTCAAAGGTATCATTATCTAGATGGCTAACATCTCTGATTTCCCTTGTTTATGAAATTAGACACCAAAAGCTGCCTAACAAACCTAAGGCCCATTCCACCAGAGCTTTGGCTACTTCCATAGCCTTCCAAGACAGACTGCCTATTGACACCATTTGTGCAGCGGCTACTTGGGCTACTCCTCACACTTTCATTTCTCATTATAAGTTGGATTTAGCTTCTAGGCATAGAGCTAACTTTGGTTCCACTGTTCTCAGGAGTCTGTTCCGTTAGGCCACCTGGGACAAGGTGCTAGGACGCTGTCCCATCCAGCAAGAATGAAGGCGAGATAGACAACTTAACATATAGAAGTTATGTTCTTACCATAACGTTCCATGTTAGTTGTCTTCTTCTCGCCTTCTTCTTGCGTCCCACCCTCCTTCCCCCTGGCCTGGACAGACCTAGAGGAGTTGTGATTGTGACCTCTCTTTCTACCACCTCTTTACTTAGGCATATGCTACTTTGCATATTTCCTGAATCAGGATGTAGGTCACCCTTCTTTCTCCCTGTTGTTAGAGGTGGACTCTGTTTATAGTTATTCTATTACTATTATAAGCTGGGGTTAGCTTACAAACGAGATCTGAGGTAACTCTCGCCTAGCATTGTGGGATATAAGGGGAGCCTCGAGCCGGTGGAACCAACTCTCGAGCTTTTAGAGTGGCCGAGTCGGCTCCGAACCCATCCAGCAAGAAGAAGGCGAGAAGAAGACAACTAACATGGAACGTTATGGTAAGAACATAACTTCTATTTTTTTCACATTTGAATAATTTTTATGATGTTTATTTCTAATTTAACACTGCTATAGCAATTTTTATGATTAGTTGTGCTTTTACCTCAGAGTATTTTTTTTGCATTTTTAGGGAAGAATTTTTTTTCCATTTCTGATAAGGGAATTTCTAAGTAAATGTTTATTTAAGGTTTATTTATGCTGTTTTAAAAGGTTTATTTTTATTAATCCTGAATTCCTTGTTATTCCTTTACCAGAAATCATTCCTAACGCTATCAAAATGTAAATTCTCTGTTCACTCCCTAACCCTGAGACTCCTTTCCTGTCTCCTAACATAAATCCTCCACTTTGCAAGTTAGTATTTTAAGTGAATGATGCATTCTCATTCATTTGCATTGTTGACTGCAAGCAGGCATGCCATTTTGGACTCTGTCTGACCACCAGTAAAGTAGCTTTCAGACATAGAGAAAGAAACACAGCACCGCATAGCTTACCTTTAAAAAAAGCAGACTAAGTAACAGGTAATAAGAAATATCATATTCACACATCTAGCAACTCATCCTAGTGAAGTCATGTTAGAATAATGGCCATTTTTTCATTATCCATACATTTTTTAACACTCTCCATTATATGCCTATCAGTTTCACCAGCTTTATATGCAAAGCCATGGAATGTACCTTGGTAAAACTGATGTATGCACACACAGTCAACTAAATTGATGTAGAACCCACTTAGACTTGGTAAAGGTTATATCCTGTCTCCTGAACCTATTAAACTTCTTTGAAAATGTTACAAAGGCTGTTGGTAGTGGTCTTTTTCATGGATGCCGCTTATCTTGACCTGGTTAAGACTTTTGACACCATCTCCCATGTTGGTATTACTGAAAAATTAAGCAAACATATTTTAAATCCCTACATTGTCTTCTGGTTTGCAAATTGCCTGTTGAACAGATCCAGATTTGTAAAAGATGCTGCTATCCTATCTGAATGTAAAACTGTAACTAGTTGGGAGTAACACAGGGATCATTCCTGGGCCCTCCTCCTAGTTGGCAATTATTTTACCACCATCCAAGCCAATATCCTTGAAGAGTGGTTGACCAGCCTTGCTATAAACTGCAATCTGAACACTGTTATTCTCTCACCCTCTTACACTGAACTGCACTAACACCACTGCATCCTATTATCCCACTTGCAAGATATCTGTGTAAGCCCTAAATCTACACAGTGGTTCAAATATTCCTTGACTGGCCAAACTTTCACAGTTAAAATTGGGTCTGCCTTACCAGATACAACCTTTGCTCTTTTAAGAATTCCTTGGGTATCATTTCTGTGCCAGTACGGTTTTCCATTTTTTATTAGGAAATAATAATAATCTAATAATTTATAAGTAATTTTATAAATACTGTACTCCATTTTTATAAATAATTTTATAATATAAAAATAATATAATTTATATATAATACTTTTATAAATAAACTGCCACTTACTCTACCTTTTTTACATGCAAATCTTTGTTTATGCTTGTATAGTCTCATATATAGATACAAACCTTACATTATCTAAAATCAACTTCAAGCTGATCTTTTACAACTAAATAGTTGGATTTATTCTAAAAAAGCTTCTCGACCCTATAAAACAGTCATTGCTCTTTGGCATAAAGAAACGACTCACTAAAGCCACTATCTCTCTCCATATCAAAGACCTTGACAACAGCCTAAATGAATCCACCGAGATATCTTGGCCTTTGGCTTAACCAGTCCCTCAACATCCAAGACTGCATTCAGAATTTCAGATTCAAAGTCAGCTACCTCTTATTCTGGAACCAAAATATATCTCATTTCTTCTCATAACCTGTTAAAGTAATATAGGCAAAGGTTTCTTACTTGCACAACTAAAATGTGGCGTAATCTATTTGCCACTGCCTTGCAAAAAGCACCACCACTTTACAGTATCTTTCTAAAATATCATCACCAACTCCCCTCAGCTTGAGCATCACTGCATGTTCTTTGAAAAGGCAAATTGGCTTACCATTCTGAAAGAGCCATGCTCCTTCTTGAATCCCATCTCTTCAAACTCCTATGCCAAGACCCATCATCCCCTTAACTATGAGACTAACTATAAGCAACCCACACAAGCACCTAAAAAGCCAACCCACAAGTGACCTAATTCCCATAACTCCATCCACTAAGCTACATTCCACAGATCACAGCTTCTCTGCTTTAAGCTGTGGTGATCTTTGCCACCTGAACTTACTGTAATCAGAGATGTCAGTTCAAACAATACCTAACTGAACAATATAAGTGCAAATGTCAAAACACAAGCCATGTCATTGACCTCCCATGTTTTCAGTATTACTTTTATCTCAGAAGACCTTGGCTGCTTAATCCCCTAACCTCTCAAACTTGGTGTGTCTTACAGTGCTTCAGTGCCTTCTTGGATGTTTAAAAGGTTTGATATGATGTTGTCATTCTTCACATAATCCTTGACTGTGGGGCTCGGATCCAAGCCTCGGAACCAACTCAGCCATTTATTTCAGCTCGGCCTTCCAACCTCTCAAGCTAGGCTTTACCCATAATGCTCCTCAACATTAACTCAGATCTCATTTGCCGCTTCATGTGTCAGATGTGTACAACCGCTCTTGAGCTTTGGCTTATAGTTTAAAGTAAGTTATTTTCCTTAAAATTTTCTCTTTTCTCCTTTATAAGTCTCTCTTTTCTTCTAGTGTTTATTTTCTCTACCTGCTCCTCTCGTTATCTTTATTAGTGTGTGTGCTTCTCTCCCTCACTCCACTGTATTACCCTTGGTAGTTCTTTCCTAGTACCATTGTTGGTACTTCTTTTAACCTATTAAGGTATTTTTTCTCATACTATCATTGGTATTTCCTTTCTTTTCTTTTCCTCTGTTTAAAAAAAAAAAAAAGAAAAATCTTTCTCTGCTACTTTCTGGTGTGCGTACGTGTGTGTGTGTATATGCATGCTTGTGCACGCGCGTGTGTGTGCGCTGTTGTGTGTGTGTGTGTGTGTGTGTGTGTTAGTTTTCATTATGGCTGAAAAGTCTGAATCTCCATCCAGGTCATCTAAGGGCACCTCGAGGTTTAGAAGGTGCCAGAAATGTAAGAGTAAAATACCCAACTTGGGAAGGCATGTCTGTTGTGTATACTAACTAGGTAAAGTTCATTTGCAAGGGAACTGTTCAATTTGCCATGTTTTTTCTGCTAACTGACCGAACAGAAAAACAAACTTATTCTTAAAGGACTGCTGAAAAGTGATGTTGAAGAGGCCATTTCTGGGTCCAAAACTTAAGCCAGTTCATCATCATCATCAACCTCCTCCTCTTCTAAGAAATGGCATTCCTCAGTTCCTAGCACTTTGGAACCACCTAAAAAGGTTTCTAGACAGCCTTCAGTGTCAAAGAGTTCCACGGCACCAAATGGTAAAAAAGATGCTGCACCTACCAAGCCTTCGGAGTTGACTTCAACTGCCTTGGCACCCAGAGACACGTCGGTACCAGAGCAGTCAGAGCTTATTTTTGTTCCAAGATACAGGGATAGACCACCCAGCCCCTTTGTCATTCCGAGACCCCTTGGTCTCCTTCGACTGCTTCAGTTCGATCCACTATGTCTATCTCTGAAGCCGACATTATGAGACAGGTGGATCAGCTTCTGACAGCGAGAGGATTGTCTTTGGTTCCTAGCTAAGTTGGCACCAGAGCCGGCCCTACTATACACCATCTGTTCTTCCTTTTCCAACTCCTATTGAGTCCTTGGAGCCCTTGGCACCAACATTCCTAGCATCGACTGTCTCTGTTCTGGTAGCTTCTTCTCTGGAACTGAGAGTTGCCTTTAGCTCCTCTAGGCTTTCGTCACAAGAGGCCTCCTGGGGTCGAGCCTCCCTGGCCATTGCTGAGGTGCATGGATCAACTTCTTTAATTTCAGAGCCATCCATGACCCTCAGTGCTTCGGCCTTCATATGATCGACCCAGGCTTTGGTTTCGGGGGTCACCACCTTGGTACGGGGTGGGACCCCTAGGTCACCCCCTGATGATGTTTCCTTTGGGGGACATCCTTGAGATCCTGAAACAGAGGAGTGGCTGGTCTTCCCTCCAACCATCTTCAGAGGAGTCGGTTTACCTGGAGGCTTTTTGTGCCCAACCTTTTACCTTTTGGATCTCTCTGCCCACTGACGAGCTTACTAAACTTATGACTTATTGGGCATGGAAGATGCCTGACTCCGTTGAACCGATCCCCAAGAGACCTGACTGGATCCTTTCTGCCCACAAAGAAGAGCACATTGAACTAAAGGCATACCCATGTACACCATTGTGATAGTGGCAGCCACTAAAAAAAAAAACTTACTGAGGAAAGTCCAACTATCCATCCTCCTAACAAGGAGTCTAGGACGATGGATAGATTTAGGAAGTGTGTTTATGGTTCATCAACCTTTGCTTTTCAGGTCCTTGAACTACATAGTGCACTCTACAAGGCTATAGAGGGATCTGATCAAAGAGCTCTTGGATACCCTCTTAGGAGTGATAGCTGAAGGGGTATGAGACAAAGTTACTTCTCAGTCTCCACGCTTGAAGCAATTTGTAACTCGTCCATGAGCCTGATCGCCCATGCAGCTGAGGGGATGACAGGAGTGTTGGGTTCAGGCACAGCCACTAGAAGGCACTCCTGGATGCACTTATGTGACTTTGCAGAGCCAACATTCATCAGCTCCTCCTTTGACGGTTCATCACTTTTTGGTCTCAAGGTAAAAAACACTCTGGCCAGATGTGAGAAAGATGGGGAGACTTCTGCCGTAGGCGTATGTTTCTCCACTCCTCAATGGCCTTACTCTAGGAACCAGAGAAGTGGGAGACTATGATTTAAAAAATCCCAAGGGCCTTTCCACGATTCACGTGCCAAAGACTTTCCCCAGGGCAGAGAGGAAAGTAATGGAAGATGCCACCCTTGGGGCAGAAGTGGCCTGCAGAACTAGGGGTCCAGAGATTCTTTCTCTGGTACTTTGAACCAGCAGCCCTGAATGGAGGCCTGAATGTCTTCCTCTCGAGGCAGTTGGGGGATGGTTATCCCTGCACCAACCTGCCTGGCAGCTGATAACTTTGGACAGATGGGTGCAGGGAATCATGTCCAGAGGTTACAAAATTCTACTTTCTAGAAGTCCAAAACCCCAAAAAAGACTCCCGGATGTTCCACCCAATCCCAGGGAAGCAGCAGTAATTGAAATTCAAAAACTGCTCGACAAAAGAGTCATCCAAAAAGTCCCACCAGACCAAATACAATCTGGGTTTTACACAAGGTTTTTTTTAGTGCCCAAAAAAACAGGGGACTGGAGACCCATTTTGAATCTCATCCAGTTCAACAAGTCAGTTCAGCAAATCAAGTTTTGGATGGTGTGTCAGTACAGTCTATGCTTCCATTAATGGAACAGGATGATTAGATGTGCTCTATAGATCTCCAGGATGCATATTATCAGATAAAAATGGACAAATGCTCCAGCAGGTTCCTGTGCTTCTGGCTGGGAGACAGTCATTTCCACTTCAGAGCAGTGCCCTTTGGACTCACCTCAGCTCCCAGGGTGTTCACCAAATGCATGACAGTGGTAGCAGCTCATCTCAGACTGCAATGATTTTGAGTTTTTCCATATCTCAATGACTGCCTCCTCATTGCTGCCACCAGGCACCAAATTGAATGGACAAAAGATTATACTCTACATATCTGTGCATCTCTAGCCATCACAATAATTTACGAAAAGTCAGATTTACAACCCTTGCAATAACTAGAATTCATCAGAGCCCTTTTGGAGTCATTTACAGGAATTGCTTCACTACCACTGGAAAGACTACAAAGGATCAGATCTCAGGTCAGCCAAATTATCCAGAGCACAAGTGTTCCAACCAGATTAGTCCTTCAAGCATTAGGCTTGATGGCAGCCTCAATCATGCTTGTTTCCTTAGCAAGATATCACATGCAAATGTTACAATGGTTGCTAGCCTCCCAGTGGTCTCTGATAGATCAGCCAGTGTCTCACCACATCTTCATTACCAGTTGCTGCAGACAGAATCTTTCATGGTGGCTGCACTCCAACAAGATTCTTTCTGGCCGGCCATTCATCTTTCCGCAACCCAAAGCCATAGTGACCACGGACATGTCTCAGATAGGGTGGGGGTCATTATCTGGGAAGGACAGCCCAAGGCACGTGGTCCCAACTAGAGGCCAACTTGCACATCAGTTTTTATGAGGGGAGTGTTATTTGCATTGCAAGCATTTCAGGATGCCCTTCATCTAGGAACAGTAGCTATTCAGATGGACAAGATGTCAGTAGTCTGGTATGTCAACAAACAAGGGGGAACCAAATCTTACCCATTATGTTGAGAAGCCCTCAGAGTTTGGCAGTGGATGATTTCTTCCAACCACTTTCTCACAGCAACACACATTCCAGGGAGCTCCAACATGATAGCAGACAAACTGAGCAGAACCATTCTTATGGCTCATGAGTAGTCTTTCAATCCTATATTGGCGAAAGAGATTTTTCACTGCTGGGGCCAACCTTGCTGCGATCATTTTGCATCCCCTCTAAACAACAAGTGCAACAGTTACTTTGCCCTAATCCCCCCTCCAGGGGAGTCACTCAGAGACACTGTTCTCCTCGATTGGCCTTCCAGTCTTCTCTATGCCTTTCCCCAACTCCTTTGATATCTCAGTTTCTAAAAGAAGCCAAAAGGTTGGAGAATTCAATAATCCTCATTGTCCCCTTTTCCCTTCGACAAGTTTGGTTTCCATTCCTTTGGCCTCATCTTCTTCAGAAACCATGGATACTGGACCCAGTTCCAGAGCTACCGTCTTATCCGGAGGGCATGGTTCAGCTGAACCTCCATCATCTCAACCTCACGACATGGCTTCTACAATTCCCATGATTGCCAGGCACCCTTCCCTTACCTCTGTGGTTCGCCAAATCATTGTGGTCTATCATGGTCCTTCAACTAGGAAACTGTATCGAAGTAAATGGAAAAAAATTGCAAGTTGGGCTGTTATGAATGAACTTGATCCTTATACAACCCCAGTGCATAAGGTTTTGGATTTTTTGGCTAACCTTTATCAATCTGGTTCCTCTACCTCAACAATTAATGTCCATCTAGTGGCAGTCTCAAATTTCCATATGGGATGTGATGAGTCATCCCTTATGTCATACAAGCTTTGTAAAGCTTTTTTTAAAGGGAGCCCTAATGTTAATACCTCCATTTAAAGAAGCTATTCCTCCGTGGGATTTAACACTAGTTCTTCAGTCTATTAGTTTGTCTCCTTTTGAACCAACATCTACTTGTGACTTAAAATTTCTGACTTGGAAAACTTTATTTTTAGTGGCTATTACATCTGCTAGAAGAGTATCTGAATTTCAGGCCTTGTCCTGCAAACCACATTGCATAATATTTCACAAAGACAGAGTCTCCCTTTGGACTAATCCATCCTTTTTACTGAAAGTAGTCTTAGAATCTAATGTCAATCAGGCACTTCCACTACCAGTCTTTTTCTCTAATTTTCTAATAAAGCAGAGTATACCCTTCATTTATTAGATGTCCACAGATAGCTACATTTGTATCTCGACAGGAGGAAAGATTTCAGAAAATCTGACCAACTTTTTGTTGCCTTTTCCTCACTTACTTTTAGTAACCCAGTTTCTAAGTTTAACTTGGTGAAATGGCTCAAAGATTATATCACATTTACCTGTCAATCAAAAGGGCTTCCCCTTTCACGCCCAGTAAAAGCCCATTAAACTGGAGTGGTGACAACTTCTGCAGTTTTCCATACCAGAGCTTCTTTAGATGATATTTGTGCAGCTGCCACTTGGTCTTCTCCGCATACTTTTATCATTCATTACAAATTGTATCAGGTCTCTAGGGGACGAGCATTGTTTGGTTCGATGGTGCTTAGGAATATTCTTCTGTGAGACCTCCCGTGATTCAGGTAGGTAGGGACTCTGTCCCACAATCAAGGATTATGTGAAGATTGACATCATCAGATAAAGAAGTTATGCCTTACGTTCCATCTGTGTTGCTGATTTTCACTAATTCTTGACATTCCACCCCTACTTCCCCCAGCCTTAGACTCTTAGTGGATTGAATCTTTTTCCAGGCCTGGCTTCTTATTAGGGACACACATCTGGTCTTTTAGTATTATTATTATTATTATTATTATTATTATTATCGTCATCATCATCAGTGCTATTTCTCTGCCACTATTTTGGGCAAACTCGATTTGAGGTAATTTTGAAAGGAGCATTGAGTAAAGCCTAGCTCAAGAGTTTGGAAGGCACAAGCTGAAATAATTGTGCAAGTCGGTTCAGAGGCTCGGAACCGAGCCCCACAGTCAAGGATTAGTGAAGATCAACAATGCAAATGGAACATTATGGTAAGACATAACTTCTTTTGTTTTTACAAACTTATAAACTCATACCCACTGCTTCCCCAACTACCCTATCCATTCCATGCTAGGTAACCAATATCCACATCTCCTCTTATTGGTTCTCCTATTGCATCTCCTTGTATTCTACAAATTCTTCTTGCTTCACTACTACATTTTCCCTCCATGCTTGTGCATACTATATACATTCTTTTGGCTGGGCCACATTCATCTCACCTATAGCATCTGTTCTGTACCATGCATTGTATACTCCTGGTCATATTTTAAAACCTTCTTGTAGATATGTGTTTATATATTTTTAAATCTATGACTATGTTATCTTATGTCATGTCACTATACTGTACAAGTTAGTTTTAGCTTTAATGTTACTTTACAGTTGCTATGTATGTAACACAGGATGAGCCTTCAAATGGTCAGATTTGATCAGTACTCTACCACGGTAAACAAAATTAAATAAGTAAATAAATATATACATACCTGGTGTACTGATAATCCCAAGCTAAATGTGAAAATGTGCAGCATAATGCTCTTCTGCAATACAAGCTTATCCCATCTCATATGTTGTAAGTGGTACCCCTCTTCAGACAGATATGGTCATGAGAGATCTGGCAACTTACATGGGCAACACTTTCTCATTTGATCACCTTGCTTCCACCAGAGTCAGGAAATCCTTCTGTATGGCCCAGTCATTTTCCAAGGGGATATCTTCAAGATAAGGAGAATTTATCTTACCACTATGTACTCTTCCTTTATCAATGTCCTCTGTTATTTATATATATATATATATGTTGTGTATTTCTTATCTATATATGTCCATGCATTTTGCTCAACTGGGAAGGCCTCAGTGATTTTTAACCAGGAAAATTAAAGGCCTTAAATCCTTCAACTATTCTGATAGACTAACATAATAGCCACCGGCTCCTCAGAGATGACCTCTGTCTCACTTTTTGATCCATAAAAGACCCAATCCTATTTGACAAGCTATTTTCTTCACAAAACCAGAGGCTCTACATGCAGCTGAACTAGGGACCTAAATCTATACCAACAAATAAGCAAGTCTCAATGTAAGAATAGGTTCCTGACTTACAGTATTCCCAGCCTATGCTACAGGTTAAGCAAACTGTCTAGTTTCTTTTAAAAGTTTATCTCTACTTTTAAAGCTAGTCTTTATGACTAGATAAGTATACACAAATTTACACCTAGGTTCTCATGTAAGGCACAGCTCACTTAATAGGTAAACAGTATTAAGTGCTTGTAAAGGGTGGAAAGAACACCTGTGTGTCAACTAAAGTTGTATATGGCTAGGCAGTTTATGGTTTCTGTGAGTGACTAGTGTTGTTCTTATATTACTATATTCCTGTGACTCTTTTTGTCAACAGAGGTTTAATTAATGGTTTTCGTGTCTGTCAACCACCATAACAGGAAGGGGCTCAAGCTTCACTACTGCAGTTTCCACAAGGTATTTCAGATTCTGTAGTAAGAAATTTGTCTGAAGTTTTGTACTGTGCAGTATTTTCCTCGTTTACACTTTGGTTTAGTCTATGTGAATCTTTTTCTGATTTAGTTAACATGCCTTATTGTGGAAGAACTATGATCACTAAATGCAATGTAAGAAGAAGATCATGAACACCTTTCCTTTATGCTAGGAATCCATTTAAGGGAATGTCTGTAGTTTCTTACATAGAAGTCATATCCAGGTGGAAATCTTATCAGCTTTACAGAGATACCTAAAGTTTGTTTCTGAAAGGATTTTTGCTTTCCAATGTGGCAAAAACAAATCAAATCAAATGTGTATCTCATTCTACCTGGCATACTAATTTCTGTTGGAAATAATCATATTCATCTGAGAGGTAGTTTTTTTGTTAAATTTTATTGAAGAAGAACCACAAATTTATTTCCACTATTATACCCTTTTTTTCTTCATCCCTTCCTAAAAGATTTGTACAAACCTTTCTATTACATACATACAACATGGCAGCTTAGCATAAACACTAATACTTAAGCAATTCATGCCCAACTGACTACAGCTTAGAAAATGCAATGCATTATGGTTTAGATTACTTTTTAAAACAGCTGTACCACACATTTTTAAACAGAAATGACAGTATTTACAGATACATATTATACATAAAGCATGCTTGCAGCTTTATGCCAGTTATCATCAGACCTCTCTGCTTTCTTGAGAAAAGTCACGTTTTTCAAAACTATGAAGTGTTAAGATACATAACTGATGCATCTCACATTTCATACTATGGATTAATCCTGCAGAAGCATATAGTCATTGTATACAAACAGTACATTAATATTTGAAACATTATGAAAGGTATAGTCAGCATTTACTTAACTGCCCTATTGATTCTGTTACATGATTGATAATGCTTCGGGATACGAATGACTCTTTCACTCCTAGAAATACAAAGATTATTTGAACTGAAGTTAGAACTAGGATGAGAATTTGAAAAAGGAAAATGTTGAGACATTGTTATGACATGCATTAGATCATTTGAACTTTTACAGTCACATGGCACAATGGACTCAAGGGAATAAGGAACAGGAACAGTCACAACCAGTGCAGTACATAGTCTGTGACTATGATTAGTTAAACTTGAACTTCTATCCAGTATTCAGTAGAGGTTTGTCAAAGGAAAAAACTTCAAAGACCAATACACGTAAGGTTCAGTTAAGGCACTTTTAATTTACTTGCCGCAAGGAGACAAAAACATGCAAATACAAGGATTTGTCTAACTACTAACAGGAAGTATGTTCATTCTCATACTGTTTTACAAGACATGGCCTTCTAAGCTGACGTAATCAAACACAACTTTTAGCATTGTTCTACAGCAGAAGTTACTTCAGATTTTCTGCTGACATGACTAGATTTGTGAGAAACTTTTGAGAAAAACAACCTGGCCTTGGTGGGCACTAATCTGTTTACAAACGTCTATTGTACAGTGTTACATTTCAAGGTACTCTTCTAATACAGATACAAGCAAATGCTGATTGCAGTTCATATTTTCAAGCAAGCTTTGTCCTAATTATGTGCAACTTCTACAGCTGTGTATTTTCTCATAGCACGAGCGGAACTCCTTGTCTAGTTTTATACAAGTAGTATTGTTCTATTCATTATTTTCCTAACGCAAACAGAAATCATCTGCTTCTCAGTAAATTTCCAAGGCACAAGCAATATTTTAGCTAATAACACAAGGTCAGAAAGCATCTGCAGTTTGTACAGATTTATGCAGTATGAAATAGAATCAATGTGTTAACCCTCAAGCTCTAAATGTACTAAGCATATTACTAATACACACATCAATACATATTTTTCTAACATTTCCCCCCTATTAATACTTTTATTCTACTTTCAAAATAAGCATAAACAGTTTGTTTTCTTCTCCTAACATCTTCCACTCAGGATTTGCAGTTAAGAGAGTCACTTTGTTTAAACTTATGAAAGCATTTTCAGTTTTTTTAACAGTTCTTCAAACTCAGTAGTTTGATATAAGGTTTCAGAAACTGACATGTCTATAAAGTCTTTAATCAGTCTTTTCATGCAGGGGATACCACAACAAATACATAGTCCCAGTAGGAGCATACCTACACAAATGGCAATCAGGATGTTCATTAGGATGGTACCCCACACCCCAAACCATTTCTGGAAAAAGTCCATCAGTGGGTTTGGGCCTGGTTTGGTCATGGCTGACACTTGCTGAATCACCTCAAGATGATGGTCTATCTCGTGTTTATGGTCAGGAATATACGAACAACATTCTTCTTGGATTAAAGCGCAAGTACCACCTCTCGCTGCTAGGGTGAAGTCGAGAGCCATGCAGTTTTGGAGCACTACAGTTCTCATAGCATTCAGTTCATCAGTCATCAATTTGAGAGCAGAAAAAGTTGCGTTGCTCATTACTTCGAGAAGTTTCGACAGTTTTCTCAGCTCCCAGATCGATTTCACTGCTCCATATGCTGGTAATATGTCTGCCCACGATATAACACTATCACTCAAGTCCATGTGTGTCAGTCATTTGCCTAGAGAGTGATGGTCTTTCCAACGTGCATCGATTTGTCCCACTGGATTCACAGGTTTCTTGACGACCTCTCTGACATTTCGAATTTTTCCTTGAGGCAAAACTGCAGTGTGTCATATGGCCGGAACCAGGTAACCCAAAAAACAACTGCTGGACCAATTCTCAGGTAACCATTTGTATGCCTTTCTGCCACACACAAAATAACAGTCCTCTACTTTACTAGTAACCTTGCTATGAATATACACTCGTCCTGCATGAAACATTTTTCTATCAATTATAGACATCTGTTTATAAAGAACAGAATTATGTTTTACTTCATCAAGTGTTTTGTGCATCAATCCAAGAAATGAATCATAGTTTGTATTACAATAAAGATCTACTTGGTTACCTTTAGTATAAGGAACAGTCACATTGCATTTGCTCCAACCCACCTGAACAGTATCATTTTTATAAAAACAGAGTTCCCTTTTGTGGAACAGACAAGTGCAATGCTATTTTTATCTTGTGATGTAATGGTTGAGGTATCATAAATCAAGTTCTCCCAGGTCTCATTGACCCCTAGGGGGACTGTAGTCATTAATAACCCTCCCCATATGCTGTCGGCAAAGCTGTGCAAATCCAGCAATTCAAAACATTGAAAGTCTCAGCATACACATATTTAATTGCCTAGTAAGTGTTAAAGTTTGGATGCCAGTTTGATTAACGCTTCACGTTTATTCAGTTCAGTCCGTGTGGCTGGGAAAAGAAAAGGCCACAACAAAAAGATTATTGTCACTAGTACAGTTAACAGGATGATTATGCAATACGTCTGAGAAAAGGATTGTTCTGCATTCCTGTTTCTTCTGGACTCTTATCATTTTTGCTCTTAGCATGTAACAAGATTTTTGTCCAGTTCAAAGTTTTTAACTAATTTACAGTACGTCAGGTGGATCCAGGAGGCACGCTCCGCTATTTTGACTGCAGTGGGTGTTGACAAAAGTACTTGATATGGACCTTCCTACTTTGGAGATACCCAATTCTTCTTCTTAATTACCTTCAGCCAGATCCACGTTCCAGGGGGCACTGCCACTTCTGACGGTCTGGTTCGTTCTTTATCTGAAACAGAATTTAACTGCAACAAATGTTTAGAATTTAACAAATTACACATATACTCTGCTAATGTACTGTCAGCTTCCTGGTCTGCGCATGAGAGATTTCCACTGAGGTATATAATAAGCCCTTCCAAAGAGTTTTTCGAAAGGAGTCAATCCTTTTGCATTTGGAACAGTTTTCATGCTCAACAGTACCAGGGGCAGACAGTACACCAAATTTCTCTGTGTTTCTCCCATTAATTTCCTTAGCTTACTTTTTAAAATCCCATTAAGCCTCTCTACTAGCCCTGCAGATTGTGGGTGATATGCACAATAGTTTTTTAAAGAAATGCCAAAATGTCTACTTAACTGCTGTATGGTCTGGTTCACGAAGTGTGTGCCGTTGTCACTGTAGATCCTTTCCGGAATGCCGAATCTAGGGATGATTTTTTTAACAAGAACTTTGGCCACAGTCGTAGCATCTGGATTTTTAGTTGGAAAGGCTTCCACCCATCTGGAAAACATATCTACAATGACAAGACAATACTTCTTATTTTCACATTTATTCAACTCAATGAAATCCATACAGATGGTATGAAATGGGATATGGTGGTGTAGGGAAACTCTCTTGCTTGGGCTTCAACGCCCCTTGTGCATGATGTTTATTACAAATGTGGCATACCGCTCAGAATTTTTTAGAGTAATTTGAGAAGCCATATGTCGTGAACACTTGGTTCACCAGCTGTACCATCCCCCCTGTTGAGACATGGCACTGCCCATGGCTCAACAAAGCTGCATATCTAAACAAATTAGATGGCAATATCGGTTTCCTTTCTTTAGAGATGTACAGCCCCTTTTCAAGAATTGCTCTTCATTTTACCCATCTTTGTTTTTCAGCTTTCGTAGTAAGTGTCTGCATTGTTTTTAACATTTCTAAGTCTAAAATCTCAGAGGGTTGTAATTCCTCATTCAAAAGAAATGCTTCTGAAGCTGCCTGTTTTGCAGCTGTATCAGCTCTCGCATTACCTTTTGAAATCCTATCCTGTTGCTTGATATGAGCTATGCATTTACAAATAGCTACTTTCTGAGGTAACTGAATAGATTCTAAAAGATCTAAAATAAACTGTGCATGATTGATCGGTTTGCCAGTAGATGTTATCATTCCTCTATTTTTCCACTGTTGCGCAAAAACATGTACAGTAGAAAAAGCGTACTGGCTGTCAGTAAAAATGTTCACAAATTTACCCTTTGCTAAGGAACATGCCTGTGTCAAGGCAATCAATTCTGCTGCCTGTGCAGATAAACTGTGTGGTAAAGATTTCGCTTCTATAATGCCTGTGTCAGAAACTACTGCATATCCCACTAGGTTCTATTCTGCAGTACCCCTTTTGCATGAGCCATCCATGTAGTATGTCACCTCAGCATCATCCAAGGGAACATTCATAAGATCTTTTCTAGGCAGTGTCTTTTGCTCAATCACCTGCAGGCAGCTGTGTGGCGTGCCACCTGCAGGGGTTGGGATCAAGGTAGAAGGGTTCAAAGTCGTACAACGTTCAGTTGTCATATGAGGTTGGCTCAACAATATAATCATACAGGAAAGATGCCTAGCAGGGGAAAGATATGCTACCTTCGCTTGTAAAATAATCGCAACTGCATGAGGCACTCTCAATGTGAGATGGTGGAACAACACTACTGAGGCCGAAGCCTGTACTGCCATTGCAGCTGCAACTACTGCTTGTACACAGTGAGGTAAAGACCATGCCACTGGGTCCAGTTGTGATGAATAATAAGCAATAGGGCGTTGCTTGTCCCCATGCTGCTGTGTTAACACTGATGTCATATAACCTTGCTTGCAATCTACAGTTTGGAAAAAACGTTTATGATAGTTTGGTAATCCCAAAACTAATGAGGATGCTATTAACTGTTTCAGTTTGCAGAAAGCAGATTCTGCTTCTGGTGTCCATTGTATCAAATCCTGTGCTGCCATAGGCTTTTTATAAATCAGGTTAGTCAGTGGTGCAGATTCCAGAGCATAGTTTGGAATCCAACTCCGACAAAAATTAGTCGTACCCAGGAAGGACATCATTTCCTTCTTGGTAGTAGGTTTTGGTGCTTGCAAAATCGCTATTTTTCTGTCCTCATCTAATGTCCTACCCTCCTTGGATATTACATATCCTAGGTATTTAACTTGTTTTCTCCAAAGCTGCAGTTTATTTTTGTTTACTTTGTCCTTCAGTGGCTAAAAATTGTAATAGCACTATGGTATCTTCTTTGCAGTCTTGCTGGGTGGGGGCCGCCAGCAGGATATCATCAACATAAAGCAAAATCTGACTACCTCTTGGTGGGGTAAATCCTGCCAAGTTACTCACCATTTCTTGTGAGACTGTCATTGGACTTTCACAATACCCCTGTGGTAGTCGCGTATATGTATACCTTTTCCCCTGAAATGTGAATGCAAACCAATATTGGCTGTCGGGGTGTATTGGTATCGAAAAGAACGCATTGCTGATATCTACCACAGAAAAATATTGCTGTTGAGGTTTTAAATCATTCAACAGGGTGTGTGGGTCTGGCACCGTAGGTGCCCTTGGTATTACTGTGTCATTTACAGCTTGTAAATCTTGGACCATACGCCACTCCCCATTCGCTTTCTTAACAGGAAATAAGGGTGTGTTACATGGTGAATCAGGAGATTCCACCAGCACCCCTTTCTTAAGCAAAGCTGCTATAATAGGTTTAATTCCTACCTCTGCATCTTTTCTTAAAGGATACTGTCTTTTTTGTGGTCTAAATGCTGACTTTGGCGTAATAGTAACTGGTGCTGCTGTGCAAATAAGTCCTACATCTGATTTTCCTGTTGACCAGAGAGTTTCTGGTATATTCTTTAAGGCATTCTATTCCTCCTTTAATAGGAGTGCTAATCAGCTGTCCTTGCTAGACTGCAAGTGTACAGCTGGGCGGGTCTGAGTTATCCAATTCAACTTCTGCATTTGTATTCCCTGTTCTGACAGTTCTAACTGTCTGTTTTTCCCATCTCGTGACTTTTTCTCCCAAGTCTACCCATTTCACAGTTTTGTCCTTAGTTAAGCTAACATGTGGTAATCAATTAGATTTATAAAGTGCAAAGAACTCCTGGGGCAATGAACAGCTGACTACACTGTTCCCTTCTGTGTCCCAGTACAGATTACACAATATCAATCTGTTTGCACGATTTCTAAACAATTCTTGCTCATATTCCTTATCAGGTGCTGGTGTGTTACAATAATACAGAGTACAATGCAACAAATGTTTTTTATCAATGTCAAGGGAGGGGAACTTGCTGATGGCTACGTTCATCAACTCTTCGGTCACTGCCCCTGGACCAGTCGTATCCAAGTCCTGGCTGTACCAATAAAACATCTCATCCTCCGATTGCACTGCAAAGGTATCAATTTGTCGCTGTGCTTCCATACCCTGCATAGTCGGAACTACTGCTATACCAAATAGCTGCATAAGGTCTCTGCCCAAGAGGTTGACTGGGCATTTTGCAGAGACAACAATTTTGCTTTTCTGGGTCAATCCTGAAACAGGATCAGTTATCACAATATTATGGGAGAGGGGCTCCCGATAACAGCTGTCCATTAGCTGCTTTCACTAATATGTAATCAGGTGACTCTAAATTCTCTGGCAGTTTGGAGGGATGTATCAGGGTCCGTGATGCCCCTGAGTCACACAAGAATCTGACTTCCCTCCCTTCTACCATGAGTGTAACTTCTGGTTTTGTGTCTGCTAAATAGAGCTCTAAGCTCAATAAAGCCAAATCCAATATTTCATTTTCTTCATCATCCATGACTTCCTGCACTTCCTCTATTTCTTCTGTCACATTCTCTACTCCCTCTATCACATTCTCATTTGTCCCTTCTCTGCTATCCCCTTCTAGTGATTCCTGACTACCATATAGTCAGTCCTCACCCTCCTTATCTTCCGTGGTTGCCTTCTTGTTTTTCCTGCAATCCCTTGCCAAGTGTCCCTTTTTACTGCATTTAAAGCACTCACCCCTTTTCTTTCGCCCTTCAAAGTCCTCTGATCGTTGATCAGATTGTTTGTTTCCCTGGGCATTTTTCTTGCCCTTTTTCCCGGACTGTACTACTTAAACTTCTGCTCCATCTTCTACAGAAAATACTTGGGATTTCTTTTTCTTTTTGCTATTAAAATGCCTTTCGGCATGCCTAGCATATTCAAGCAATGACTGTAACCTGCTTGTACGATGATCTACCATGTGTTTTGTAATAAAACTGCTTACGGGTGCAATATTGCCTTTCAAAAACGCATTCTTTAACTGCTTCTCATATGGGGAATCATGTGTCTGATCTTCAGGAACCTGCATTCCACAGTGGTTATTAAAACATTCTAACAGTCTGGCATAATATCTGTCAACAGTCTCACCTTCTTGCTGGATGCATTGATTAATGCAAGTCCAGTCTGCCCTAGGCTTCCATTTCTCAGAGATTCGGTCTGTAAGACCTTTCATTCTGTTGTCTAACTCTGCGCTGCTATGTGGGAGGGGCCTGAACGTAGTGTCACGGGGATTCCAGTCGCCACTAATCAAGTGCCAATCTGGCCCCACAATTTGTCTGACTACTTTTCCTACCTCTTCTCCATTTAAATTATAACTTAGCCTCATTCCTTGCAAATCTTCTAAGAACTTTCTAAAATTAACTTTTGGATGGGGAATTCCCTCAGTGGCTTTCCGGATGTCTTCCGGAGTCCAGGGTCTGTACACTAGAATAGTTAGGTCCTGACCTTCTTGCCCTGCCTGAGGATTAGGCACTTCTATAAGTGGGCATATTTCTTCTTCACTCATAGATTGTGAATTTCTACCCATTTGATAACAACTCAATGTCCCCTTTTAAGTTTCCTGCCCGTGTTCGAGACCTGGTCTCGACGGGATCTCTACCAAACAGTTTAGCTTTTGTAGCGTCTCTACTTACAGTGACAGTAGGATATCGCGGGGGTGGACTAACTTGTTCACTTGCCACATATTCTGGAAAGGGAGGTGGAGGGGTTGATGCTATTACTAAATTATTGTCCTCCTTGTCTAAAAACATTGCTTTTGAATTATTATTCTTTTATTCCCTTCGGTTTACTTCCTTAATCCACCTGTGTGCCTGAGGAATTCCTAATTGACGTTGCTTTTTTAACCGACCTTTAGAATCGGTTTTAAGCTGTTTGACAAGCGAGGATTTTTCTAGTTTACCATCAAATTCATACTTATTAACCCATTTTGAGTAGTATTTAATATTATCAGCATGCTGTGACTGCATGTATTTCGCGTCTTTGGTTAATGGTGGATTTTGGGACCTTTTTGTACAACTATTACCCATTTTGTTCTACCCTTTCAATCGTTACATAACACCTTATTTTTAACGTGGTACCACGGAAATTTTTATAGTCTCTTCAGAATGACTGCCTACCTGCTCTGTTTCCCTGATCTATGACAAGACAGTAATCTTTCTGTCCCTGACTTATAAACAAAGTCCTAACAGAACAAATACAAATCTAGTCCCTGATCTAAAACAGAAAAAGAAGGTAGATTCACCTTACCTGAGCCTTCGTGATTGATCACCTGGTTCGAGTAAACCCGTCCTTCAGTCGCAGATCAGAAAGTGGCTGGCCTCTTTTGTATGACAATTCAGTCGGAGGACATTTCAAGTAAGAAGAACCGATGTGGTTTCTTCCCCGTATGGTTTCAAGCCACCTGGCCTGTCTAATCCGAGGCGAAGTGAAGGTTTCCGGTCCGAAGGACCAATCTGTCAAAGGAAAAAACTTCAAAGACCAATACACGTAAGGTTCAGTTAAGGCACTTTTAATTTACTTGCCGCAAGGAGACAAAAGCATGCAAATACAAGGATTTGTCTAACTACTAACAGGAAGTATGATGTTCATCGTGCATACAGCTGCAGTAATCACATATGGGTTCTCTGCCATCAGGCGGGTCCTAGGTCGGCCGAATTCCAAAGTCTTGGTCCAGCGTCGGTTGTTGTCGCCTTCTTCCCTGACGTCAGTGTGACAGGGGTATATAAGTAACAGCCGACGCCATGTTCTCCAGTCTTTTTTGCCGCGCGGTGCCCGAAGCAGAAGCAGTTTGCAAGTGCCGGTCGGCCAGCTCCTGAATTTATGAAAAATTGGAAACCGAAGTCTTCTTTAAAGCCAAGTACCCCGTTGGGGAAACTTTTCTTGCCTCAGACCGATGTCAGACAAAGTTAACAATTGTATTTCTTGTGGGAAGCAAATACTGCATAAGGATTTCCATTCCCTCTGCATACCTTGTTTAGGCCCAGACCACGACGTCTCGGGCTGCCGCTTTTGTGCTGCTTTCAATAAATGCACTATTAAGCGTCGGGCGGAGTTCGCCCAACATTATTTTGGTAAAGCCTTTGATTATAAAATGTCGCCGGATACTCCGACTACCGTTTTGTCCAAAAAACGAAAGGACAAGGACCGACACGCGAGGTCCGTGGTCTCCACCGACACCATGCCAAAACTGGCTGCACGTGGTCCGGTTCTCAGCGAGACGCCTATGCAGTCCCTGACTACCGACGACACTTCATTGGCGGTGTCTTCTGTACCCGAGACCGCTGGTACCTCGGCCCTAACTCAGACTACAACCACCAAAACCATTGTGAGTGTTGAGCCTCCTAATGTGGACAGGTCCACTTCCACCCAGGGTGTATTTAGACCCTCTTCTTCCTTTTCCATTAAGGCCTTCACTAAGTCCAAATCAGCCATGCATCCCAAGAGGCCTGTTGCACAGGGCCCATCCCCAGGCCCCATGCCTAAAAAGCAGATTCTTAAAATGGCTGAGGATTTAATTTCCTATATCAGGGGTTCCCAACCCCCTCCAGACAAGAGACCCAGAGTGGAGGAAGACTCTCCCTCTTCTGAACAGGGCTCCATTTTCTCAGAACATTCTGATGTGGAGGAACACTCGTACTCCCCTTATGAAGATTCTGATCCAGAACAGTCCATTCCTTCTGTATCTCCCCCAGAGGATTTTTCTTTTGGGGAAACCTTGCACACCTTGAGGGAGCACTTCCATTGGGAAGGCCAAGACTTTTCTGATTCCAAGAAAAGGCTTAGGGAATTTCTTTTGTTACCTCAACACAGACCTCTGGCTATTCCTCCTGTCCTGTACATACTTGATGTTTACTCAGAGGCTTGTCTCAATCCGGATTCCCTGCCTCCTGCACCAGTCAAACCTGATATGTATTACAGAGTCCCTAACTCTCACCAATTTCTTTTCAAAAGCCATAATGCTGACCCTGAGACCATTTCTCAAGGCCCCAAGGGAATGAAGGCCTCTACTGCCAAGAATCCACTACCTTCCGAAAAGGAATCTAGATCCTTAGAAAGGTGGGGGAAAAAGGTATACACCTCGACCACCCTAGCCATGAGGGCCTTAAATTGTCAGTTCCATATGCTTAAATATCAGCAGTTTCTGTTATCTCAATTACCTGAAACCCGGCGTTTTGTTCAACAAATTCGAATACAAAGAGAAAGACAAAACGCTGCAGCCACTCGTAAAAACTTAATCAGCAGTGTGAAAAGTCCAAATGAAAGTACCAGTGAAAAACTCCAATTATCTCAATTAAGAAACAAAATATCTCAACCTGAACAACCAGATTTGAAGGATTTGCAGGATATGATACATAGTGCAGAACAAGTGGGTAAACACACCTTACAATGTGGTTATGATGCCTTAGAGGCCTCAAGTAGAGCTGCTGCTACAGGAGCAGTCATTCGTAGACATGCCTGGCTTAGAGAACAAAGCTTGCCTGATCATGTTAAAGCTAAACTACTAGATGCTCCTTTACAAAAGGATGTGCTATTTGGTACTAATGCTGAGGAGATACTATGCAAAATGGAAGAAAAAGCTAAATCTATGCAAACTGTCAAGGCTTTTCTACAGGTACAGCCACCTCGTTTTAGTAGAAATTGGCCTACAAAAAACTGGTCCTTTCCAGCCACAGACAAACCCCAAAGAGGTAGATACAGGCACTCAAGGGGCAGAGGACAATCTCAAGGATCATATAGAGGCAGGCAATGGCCAACTCAAGCACCAAGAGGTGGCGAAGACAGTGCACAACAATACAGAAAGCAAACCCAATGACTTCCCCCTTTTCATGCCAAGCAAATCTCAGCTGGCAGCTCCCTTGGGAGGAAAGCTGGCACTATTTTCAGGAAATTGGCATATTATCACAACAGACAAATGGATCCTGGACATAATAAACAGAGGCTACAGATTTCATTTTCACACTCTTCCAAAAATGAGAGGCATGCCAAACCTGCCACACAATCAAAGGGCAGAGGCACAAATACAAATTACAAAACTCATGGACATGAAAGCCATTCAAGAGGTTCCGACTCACGAACAAGGTCAAGGTTTTTATTCCAGACTTTTCCTGGTACCAAGAAAAGGAACCGACTGGAGACCCATTTTAGACTTATCCATCCTAAATACATTTCTACTCGTTCCAAAATTCAAGATGCTCACATTACAGCAGCTTCTTCCCATGCTGGGCAAGGAGTTTTGGCTGGTAACATTGGACCTCAAGGAGGCATACCTGCATGTCCCAATCAGACAAAGCTGCAGAAGATACCTCAGATTTCTTGCAGGTTCAATCCATTATCAATTCTCTGCATTGCCCTTTGGCTTATCTACTGTGCCCAGAGTATTCACGAAATGCCTGGCATCAGTAATTGCCTACTGCAGACTTCAAGGGATACAAAGTTACCCTTATTTGGATGACTGCCTGATCCAAGCGGACAGCAAGCACACTCTTCTGGAACATCTGGCTTATGCAACACGGTTACCGAATTCTCTGGGATACACAATCAACAAAGAGAAATCCAGGCTAATACCATCTCAGAAAATAACTTTCCTGGGTGCCAACTTGGACACAAACACCCAGATGGCCTATCTTACGCCAGAAAAACAAGGACAACTAACTCAGTACTTCAAAACACTAGCAAATTGTACCAGGCTTACTGCAAGGAAAATCCTGCAGGCTCTGGGCTTCATGGCATCTTGCATTCTTTTAATCCCATGTGCAAAGTTGCATATGAGAAAACTTCAATGGTACCTAAAAAGCATACGGTCTCAACACAGCCACAATTTGGAAACAATAATACCAATAATTCCATGTTTGCAAAAGGAATTTCTATGGTGGGCCCAAGCATGTCAAACAAACACAGGTCTCCCATTCTGCAAGCCTCAAGCAAATCAAGTCATCACAACAGACGCCTCAGATTACGCCTGGGGGGCGCACATGACAGGCAGGTGCATTCAGGGCAAATGGTCCCAAAAGGAAAAGCACCTTCACATCAATCAAAAAGAAATGCTAGCAGTAATAAATGCAATTACAGCATTCAAGGACCTCCTGCATCCAGGGCAATTTTTGATAAAAACAGACAACACCACAGTGATGTGGTACATAAACAAACAAGGAGGAACACATTCATATCCCCTGTGCAGACTAGCCATGACACTTTGGAACTTGGCTCTGGAATGGCAAATCGAACTTGAAGCACAGTACTTGCCAGGTTTGGAAAACATGCTGGCAGACAATCTAAGCAGAAATATGACAGATCCACACGAATGGAAGCTGCATCCACAGGTGTTTACAAAGATAATACAAGCATGGGGAAGGCCAGACATAGATCTCTTCGCCTCCCACAGGAACCATCAACTGGAAAAGTTCTGTTCAAGGACTTTTCATCCAAAGGCCTGGAGGGTGGACGCCCTTTCATTCAGTTGGACAGCATGGACAGTGTACGCTTTCCCACCTCTGCCTCTTCTACCCAAGGTGCTCTTGAAAGCAAGAGCAGACAGACCGAAGATGATACTGATTACTCCAGACTGGCCAAGACAGCACTGGTACCCACTCCTAAGGAGCCTAACACATACTCCTCCCTGGCCTCTAGCTCTAATGCCTCTTCTGCTAACTCAGCACAGCTACAAAACTCTTCACATTCGGCTGAAAACACTCAATCTTGCTGCATGGAAAATTCCTTAACACCACAGCAGACCCTACTCTCCAAAGAGGTTCAGGATGTCATTCTGGAGGCCAGAAGGCCATCTACTAGGAAGACTTACTCCGCAAAATGGAAACGGTTTTGCTCTTGGAATAAGAAAAAAGGCCAGGACCCTAGAAAACTGAATTTGCCTCAGGTATTACAGTATCTAGCTGAGCTGCTGAACAGTGGTCTTTCATTTTCCTCCATAAAAATCCATGCCTCAGCCATTTCTGCAGAATTCAACATGGATCCACCGTTATTCTCTCACCCACTTTTAAGACAATTCCTCAGAGGGGCTAAGAATATAAGACCACCAAGGAAACAACCAGTGCCAGCCTGGGATCTTAATTACATTCTAGAAAAATTAACATTGCCTCCCTTTGAACCAGCTGCCTCAACAGATTTGCGATATTTGTCCTGGAAAACAACTTTCCTTCTGGCCATTACCTCAGCTCGTAGGGTTTCGGAACTACAAGCCCTCATGGCTGTGCAGCCCTTTCTTATCTTCCATCAGGACAGGGTTTCCCTTCGAACCAACCCGTCATTTATGCCTAAAGTGGTATCCAGGGTAGCTTTAAATCAAGCCATACACTTACCTACCCTTTACCCTAATCCTCAAAACAAAGGAGAAAGGCTGCTACATTCCTTAGACATCCATAGACAGCTACGTTACTATTTGGACAGAACAAAGCCTTTCAGGAAATCACAACAACTTTTTGTGTCTTATGCTGTAGGAGCTCAAGGGAAGCCTGTTACCAAACAGACAATCTCTAAATGGATAGGCCACTGCATATGATTTTGTTACTCCTATCATGGGAAATCTGTCCCTGTAGGCATCAGAACACACTCCACCAGGGCTACAGCTACCTCTACAGCCTTCCTCAGAGGAGTTCCTACCAAAGATATCTTGGAGGCAGCCACTTGGAGTTCTGTACATACCTTCACAAGACACTACCACCTGCCTTTATATTCCAAAACTAGAGCAGGATTTGCTACTGCTGTGTTGCAGGGCATTCTGGCTCACCCCAGTTCTACCTAGTGCCTACCACCCTGTGCGTAGCTTTGGGATTCTACCCATATGTGATTACTGCAGCTGTATGCACGATGAACATAGTACAGTTTTGTATCTACCATAAATGTAGATGTTCGAGTGCTAATACAGCTGCAGTACAGGTTTCCCTCCCTCCTTCCCCTCTAGGTATAGGACTAGTGGCTAACACCTCCTCATACAACTTATTTTGGGTTATCCTCATATGGTGTATTTGCTTGCAACTACTCTTTTTTTGATAACATTGCATTGCTTGTATATATCATATATATATATATATATATATATATATATATATATATATATATATATATATATATATATAATTTATCTATTGCCTTCCTTTTGGGCCACCTGACATCTGGGGCAAGAAAGACTGGAGAACATGGCGTCGGCTGTTACTTATATACCCCTGTCGCACTGACGTCAGGGAAGAAGGCGACAACAACCGACGCCGGACCAAGACTTTGGAATTCGGCCGACCGAATTACTGCAGCTGTATTAGCACTCGAACATCTACATTTATGGTAGGTACAAAGCTGTACTTTCATTCTTATACTGTTTTACAAGACATGGCCTTCTAAGCTGACGTAATCAAACACAACTTTTAGCATTGTTCTACAGCAGATGTTACTTCAGATTTTCTGCTGACATGACTAGATTTGTGAGAAACTTTTGAGAAAAACAACCTGGCCTTGGTGGGCACTAATCCATTTACAAACGTCTATTGTACAGTGTTACATTTCAAGGTACTTTTCTAATGCAGATACAAGCAAATGCTGATTGCAGTTCATATTTTCAAGCAAGCTTTGTCCTAATTATCTGTAACTTCTACAGCTGTGTATTTTCTCATAGCACGAGCGGAACTCCTTGTCTAGTTTTATACGAGTAGTATTGTTCTAGTCATTATTTTCCTAACGCAAGCAGAAATCATCTGCTTCTCAGTAAATTTCCAAGGCACAAGCAAGATTTTACATAATAATACAAGGTCAGAAAGCATCTGCAGTTTGTACAGATTTATGCAGTATGAAATAGAATAAATGTGTTAACCCTTTTCAAGCTCTAAATGCACTAAGCATATTACTAATACACACATCAATACATATTTTTCTAACAAGGTTGTAAGTGGTGAATATGTTGTCAGATTTGCCTTGTTAATGTCATTGCCTCCTTTTTAACTCCCACTATGTGTAGGCAGTCATCCAGATGTTCTTCATATTTCACTGCTGCAGTCAGTACATTTGGTTAATCTTCTGGCAGGTTGCCCTCAGTCAGCCTGATTAACAAAGTCTTGGGTCCTGCGTCAGTTGCTGTCCCTTCTTCCATGACGACAGGTCATCAGGGGTATAAAACATGCAGCCGACTCCATTACATCAGTCTTTCTTGCCGTGCTGTGCCTGAAGCAGAAGCAGTTCGCAAGTGCCGGTCAGCCGACTCCTGAAATTTTTGTTTTCGAGTTTCAGAACCGAAGTTTTCAACTAAAAAGCTAAGTACCCCATTGGGGAAACTTTTTCTTGCTCCTTACCGATGTCAGTAAAAGTTAATAATTGTATTACTTGTGGGAAGCAAATACCTCATAAGGATTTTCACTTGTACTGTATTCCTTGCCTAGGCCCTGACCACAATGTACCTTGCTGTCGGTTCTGTGCTTTATTTAATCAGCGCACTATCCGTCATCGGTACATTTTTGCTTTAAATATTTTGGATCACGGTTTAATTATCCAAAAATGACGTTGGTTAGCAATCCGACTACCAGAATACCTAAAAAACGCAAAGAAAAAGACAGAGACAGGCCGTTGAGGTCCAAAACTGCTGACAACGCTTCTCCTAAGCCAGTCACCAGTTCGCTGGTACTCAGTGAGGTGCTTTCGCAGACCCTGATACCCGCTACTTCTGATTCGCAGGCCTCTACTGAGACCCATTCAGAGTCCAGTATGCCGCGAGATGCTTCAGTTATGGAACCTGCGGATTTCTCTACCTCGAATGGGTCCAGAGCCGCTGTGCAGGCACCGGCTTCTGAGGGTGTATTCAGGCCTACAGATTTGTATATTAAACCGACTCCATCTTCAATATTAAGGCCAAAATCTCGATCTATGTCTAAAAAACCGATGCCTAGGCCACATGTGCAGGCCCCTATGCCTAAAAAACAAATGATCAAAATGGCTGAAGTTTTAATTACCCTTATCAGGGGTAGCCAACCCCCACCTTCAAAGAGGCCTAGGGCTGAACCTGACTATGAATCTTCTGAACAGGATTCTTTTTCTTCTGACTCTTCTAATGATCAGGATTTGTTTATACCTACTTATGAGGACTTTGATGCAGAGGATTCCATTCCTTCAGCTTCTCCCCCTGAGGATTTTTCTTTGGGGAAACTTTACATACTTTAAGGGAACATTTCCGCTGTGAAAGTCAGGATTTCTCTGAATCCAAAAAGAGGCTTAGGGATTTTCATCTTCTTCCTCAGCATAGGCCTTTGGCTATACCTCCTGTACTAGACATTGTTGATGATGTGTTTTCAGAATCTAGTATGGCTCCTGATTCTCTGCCTCCGGCTCGTTGTAAGCCAGACAGATACTACAGGGTTCCTGACTCCCACAAATTCCTTTTCAAAAATGTTGTTGTGGATCCTGAAACCATTTCTCAAGGCCCCAAGGACTTTAAGGCTTCTACTGCTAAAAATCCTATCCCTTCTGATAGAGATTCCAGGACGCTGGATAGATGGGGTAAGAAGGTTTATACTTCTGCAACCTTGGCAATCGGCTTTAAACTGGCAATTCCATATGCTAAAATATCAGCAGCATATCATGGGACTGCTTAAACAGAAAATAATGTTGATTTCTGACTGTGTGGGAAATAAAGATTTACAGGATTTATTGCATTCAGCTGAACAAGTTGGAAAACGTACTTTGCAATGTGGTTTTGATTTTTGGAGGCCTCTTGCAGGGCTGCTGTTACTGGGTCTGTGCTTAGAAGGCATGCTTGGCTTAAGGAGCAATCTCTGCCTGATCATGTTAAAGCAAAATTGTTGGATGATCCCTTGCAGCAGGACCGTTTGTTTGGCAATAAGGCTAAAGAAGTTCTAAAAAAGATGGAAGATAAGGCTAAATCTATGCAGACTGTGAAAGATTTCTTAGAAGTACAGCCTCCAAGATTTAGTAGGCACTGGCCTACTAAGAATTGGTCCTTTCCAGTTCCTTCCAGAGCCACTCAAGCCAGACCCAGACATGCCAAAAGCACCAAGTTTCAGTCCCAAGGGACTTTCAGAACTAAGCAATGGGGTGCCTCCTCTTCCAAATCTGGAAGCAACAAGACACCTCCCTATGGTAAACAGTCTCAATGACTTTCCTTTAGAATTACCGAGCACTTACCTTTTAGCCGCCCCTTTTGGGGGGAAACTGGCACTTCATGCAAAACCCAGGACAAATGGGTTTTAAATATAGTGTCCCAGGGATACAGGTTTCATTTCCACATGTTACCAACTCCAAGGGGATGGCCAGACCTGCCCCCAAATCAGTGGGCAGAGGCTCAGAAACAAGTACTTTCCCTCTTAAACATAGGATATGTTCAGCTAGTACCAGAAGAGGAAAAGGGACAAGGTTTCTATTCCAGACTTTTCCTGGTACCCAGAAAAGACAAATCATGGCGTCCAATTCTGGACTTGTCTACTCTAAACACTTTCCTGGACATTCCAAAATTCAAGATGCTGACTCTTCACCAGTTACATCCTATGCTAGTCAAAGATGCCTGGTTGGCAACTCTAGATCTAAAAGAGGCATACCTGCATATCCCAATCAGGGAATCTTGCAGAAGATACCTCCACTTCAAAGTAGGCTTTTTGCATTATCTGTTCTCTGCACTGCCCTTTGGCTTATCTACTGCGCCCAGCGTCTTTACAAAGTGCCTGGCTCCAGAAATTGCATTTTGCAGGCAAAGAGGTTGGGAGGATGGCGTAATGGTTAAGATGTTTGCCTTACAAACACAAGGTGCAGGGTTTGAGTCTCACAAGGGGTAATTGGCTAGGCTTAAAATGGCTTGCAAGGGCAGTTAGCTTAGTACTAAACTATGAACCTAAGAAATATTCAAATATATCCATACCTGGATGATTGTCTAATTCACGCAGAAAACAAGGCCATTCTTCTAAAACATCTGGCATTTGTAAAAAGGGTTCTAACTTGTCTAGGGTACACCATAAACGAAAAGAAATCACAACTATTACCCTCTCAAAAGATAACATTGGGTTGGGAGGGTGGCCTAATGGTTAAGGTGTTTGCCTTACAAACATAAGGTGCAGGGTTTGAGTCTCACAAGGGATAATTGGCTAGGCTTAAAATGGCTCACAAGGGCACTTAGCTTAGGACTAATCTATGAACCTATTCCTGGGTGTAAGCTTGAATACAACTGCCCAGATGGCTTACCTTATGCCAGAAAAGCAAATTCAGTTGGCGACTTACTTCAAACAGGTGGCCACAAAAACCCTGCTATCAGCAAGACAAATACTGCAAGCCTTGGGGTTCATGGCCTCCTGCATTCTTCTAATTCCATATGCAAGACTGCATATGAGGAAACTTCAGTGGTACTTAAAAAGTTTATGGAGTCAGCATTCTCACAGCCTGGAAACAATGATTCCTATCATACCTTGCCTGCAACTAGAGTTCCTTTGGTGGGCAGAGGCCTGCCACCAAAACAAGGGACTGCCATTCACACCACCCCCTGCCGCCCAAACCCTAACTACAAACGCATCAGACTATGCATGGGGGGCTCATCTGGCAGGGAAGTGCATTCAGGGCAAATTGAGCTCGAATCAAATGCACCTTCATATCAATCACAAAGAAATGCTAGCTGTACAGAAAGCACTGACAGCCTTCAAGGACTACCTTCATCCAGGCCAACTAATGGTAAAGACGGACAACATCACAGTTATGTGGTACATAAACAAGCATTGGGGTACACATTCCTACCCCCTCTGCAGACAAGTCATGGAATTGTGGAACACGGCCTTGAACTATCAAGTACAACTACAAGCCCAATTCCTGCCAGGAAAGCAGAATATTTTGTCAGATGATCTAAGCAGAAATCTCATGGACCCACACTAATGGAAACTGGAACCACGGATTTTCAACATGTTGACATGCAAATGGGGGAGCCCAGACACAGATCTCTTTGCCTCACCCCAGAACTACCAGTTGGACACATTTTGCACAAAAACTCCTCGCATAAAAGCCTGGAAAGTGAATGCTGTGTCCTTCAGCTGGGAAAACCTATCAGTCTATGCTTTTCCCCCTCTGCCTTTGCTCTCCAAAGTTCTACTAAATGTCAAACAGGGCAAACCAAAGATGATTTTACTTGCTCCAGACTGGCCTCGCCAAAACTGGTACCCACTCCTACGCAGTCTGTCACAACTTTGTCCATGGCACCTGCCTCAGACACCTTCCTTACTGTCTCAGCAGAACAACCAAATTCTGCACCCTCAGCTCCAAACATTGACTCTTGCAGCTTGGCTAATCACTTAAATTCTCCCTTAGCAACCCTCAGCAAACCTGGGATGGATGTCATTTTGGAGGTGAGAAGACCCAGTACCAGAAAATCGTATGCTGACAAATGGAAAAGTTTCTGTGCCTGGAATCAATCTCAAGGGATGACCACATCAGTGCCCAATTTACCTCAGATTTTGCATTACTTAACTGAGATGCTTCACAAGGGCTTATCTTTTTCTTCCATAAAAATCCATGCCTCAGCCATTTCAGCTCATTACAACACAGAACCCCCCCCCCTCTTCTCTCATCCTCTGTTAAAGCAGTATCTCAGAGGGGCCAAAAACTTAAGGCCACCCAGGAGACCTTCAACCCCTGCCTGGGACCTTAACTTTGTACTGGAAAAACTCACTCTACCTCCTTTCGAGCCAGCTGCTACTGCAGACTTAAAATTCCTTTTTTTTATCAATACTTTTGGCTAGAAGGATTTCTGAATTACAGGCCCTTATGGCAGTGGAGCCTTTCATCATCTTTCATGCGGACAGGGTGTCACTCAGGACCAACCCATCCTTAATGCCCAGTATCCAGTGTGGCTCTTAATCAATCCATTAATTTGCCAACTTTCTTTCTCAATCCACAGAACAAAGGGAAGTGGATTTTGCATTCATTGGATGTACACAGACAACTTAGATTTTATTTGGACAGGACTAAATCTCGAAGAAAATCTGAACAACTGCTGGTAGCATTTCCTGCAGGGGCAGAGGGAAAGGCTATTTCAAAGCAAACCATTTCCAAATAGATAAGCCATTGCATTCATTTCTGCTGTAAGCACCATGGAAAACCTATCCCCCAGGGGATTCGATCCCATTCCACCAGGGCTGCATCTACTTCTACAGCCTTTCTCAGAGGTGTTCCTACCAGGGATATTCTAGAAGCTGCTACCCGGAGTTCAGTTCATACTTTCACTAAGCACTATCACTTACAAATTTTCTCTAAATCCAGACCTGGATTTGCCGTCTTGCAGGGCCTTATAGCCGGTCCTAATTCTATATAAATCCATTCCCCCCAACCTTAGCTTTGGGAATCTACCCAAATGTAAAGACTGCAACAGTGAAACAAGCGCATAGTACAGTTGTATACACTTAACATAAATGTAGATGTTTGAGTATATTCACTATTGCAGTCCTGGTTACCCTCCCTCCAGCCCCATATTTTTTCTCTTACTATGCCTCTCCTTTATTTTTCTACACTTAAAAGCCTTTTTGGTGTATTTGCTTTTGTTTGGAGGTATATATTTTTGTGTTTAAAATTATTTATATATATTTTGCTCCCCATTTGGGGGGGCACCTGATATCTGGGGCAAGAAAAACTGATGTAATGGCGTCGGCTGCCATATTTTATAACTCTGATGTCATGGAAGAAGGGACAGCAACCGACGCAGGACCCAAAACTTTGTTAATCAGGCCGACTGAGGGCAACCTACCAGCAGATTACCCAAATGTAATGACTGCAACAGTGAATACACTCAAACATCTACATTTATGGTAAGTGTACACAACTGTACTTTCCTCCTACCTACCTAGTTCTGGTGTCCCTTCATTATTTTGTTTAACATACCCGCAGTAACAATTTCACCATCCAGAGTGTCTTATTCACATGTTAATGTTTAAAAATGTTGAGTAGGATGAGAACGCCACAAATGCTTTATCCATCTTGGTTCTTTCTGATTCACTGCAATACAAGGGCATCTTCAACTTTCTAGAACCGGATCTGCAACGTTACAGCCTCTAGTAGAGTAGAGGCACTCATGCGACAACCACCTGAGCTTGGATTCAACAAAAGAATTGCAGGACCCTTTTTATTGGGCAGTTTTAACACCATGTTTATTTGATTGGACAACTTTTGTGGAGAGTTATAATTTTCAAATATTAGAAGGTTTGCTAGGTTTAGTGGTCTTTAGCACTGGGTTGCTGATAGTGCTTTAACATGCAATCTGGAGAAGAGAAGAGGAGACTACACAGAAGGAAAAATGAAAAGACCACAAAGCCTTTTCTGTCTGGATTTCTGCTTCTGATTCGTTGTACTATAAAGACTTTATTGACATCCTAGGACCATGTCTGCAGACTTATAGTCTCTGGTGAGAATAGAGCCTCCCACATGGCAGCCACCTGGATTTGGGTTCCAGTGAAGGGTTGGGTCGCCTGTTATTTTTTTCTGTGGGGGATTGGCTGGATTTTGATTGCCAGTTGCTGTGGGGCCAGAGTCTTGTAGACTTTTTAAATACTTGTACATTTGCTCTGTTTTGTGTGCTCAAGATCCTGTTATACATTAACATCTACATAGTTGTAGATCAAGTAAATGTTGCTATTTTCAGTGTCTCAGTTTACTTCCACTATTGTGATTGAAGTTACTGTTGCCTTATTACATACAATGGAGACTGTTATCTTTGTTGTAACTTATGTCACTGACTGCACTTCATCGGGTCCTGTCATTGATATTAGTATGGCTATCCAACTGACTGTAGTAATATTATATTTAAGTAATAGTGCAGTGTTGTTCAGTATTGATAGTGTCTAAGTTAATATTTTACTGCTGCTAATACTATTTCAGGTAATTTCGCACTGTTGCCAGTTACTGATACTACATCAGTAAAAAACAGTTCAAGTTACTGATTGCACTTTCGGATCATGTTGCTGTTGCATTCCTGCTTGCTACAGATTGCGGTACTCTTACTGCATTTAAAGTTACTGCTCTACAGTACTGCACTAGAGAGCACTTCTGTCTGGTGTACTTTTGCATCTTATGCTGATTTCTTTGCAATTACTGTTTTTAGTATTTACCTTGTTTACTACTACTTTAAATGCTTTTTTACAATGCAATATATATTCTTTGACTGCATTTTCCTTTTGTCGATATTGTAACTGAGTGCATTGATTATTGATTATTGTGAAGTGATTTTCCCCGGGCATCCCCTGAAAAGGGGTAGTGTAAGGCCCAGGCTGATCTTCCTGGTAAACAAACTGATATCGTTTTTTGTTCATTCCTCAACTTTCGGTTTCATATCTGACCTCAGATATGACTTCGGCCACTTCAAAAACTTTGATTCTGTAGCTAAAACTCCTCCCCACGCCCATAATCCTTTCCCAAACCCCAGATTATCTCAGATCTCATTTGCTGCCTTTGTGAACAGATATGGTTTCTCATAGCTCAAGCATTTTTGTTGAGATATATCTGATTTTTTGATTAAATTACCCTTCTTGTCAGGCTTCTTTCACTTTTCACTGTTTTTTCTCCCCTACCTTCTATATATAGCTTTACATTGTGTTGTGGTTGTTGCCATCTTCTAGGCCTATCCTCTATTCATCATTACACTTGTAAATATTTATTTGGTACCATTGTTAGTATTTTTCTTCCCAAGTTTGTGGGAATTTCTTGGTACCATCACTGGTATCCTGTTTTGCCCTTTCTTTAATTGACTTCCATTAGCCATTTATTTATTTTTTGAGGGTTAGGATGTCAGACTCCAGCATCTTATCTGATTCACTTGGTGCTGACCCTGTCGGAGCTGGAGGGATCCCAGAGCCATAGCTTCAGTGCCGGATCTGAGAATAGGAGCTTAACTCTGAGATTTTCGGATTTGTCATTTCTGCTTAGAACCTTGGCACTTGACAGTTTGGCTCTAACCTCAGTGTTGAGGCAGGATTTTGGGGGAAATCCTGGATTTCTCAATGCAGGTGGCTTTGGCTCCTTCTGGAGTGGTCCTGGGCTCCCCATCAGGGTCTACGTTCGAGGCAATGGAGAGAGCTTTGCACATGACTGAAGACAGGAGATCCTTACCACTCCCCAGGTCTTCCCATTCCACAACCGTCTGCCTGGGGTCCTCAGCTTGCCCATTCCATCCCATTGGGATAGCTGGTCCATTCTAGCCTCAAGACTGTCTTTTTGCAGGACTTCCTGTTCTACTTGGATCAGCCCCATAAGGAAGTTCCCCAGAAACATATATGCAAGAGGAGACACATCGATTCTCCACAAGAGACTTGACCACAAGACACTGTCTTTGATGAAAGGGAGGGGTCTGCCAGGTCATTCCTTGAGGATATCTCATTTGGAGAAATTCTTGAACTTCTGAGACAGAATGTTGTTTGGTCTTCAGAAGTCCCTTCTCAGGAGGAGCTGGTGTTTCTTGAAGCTTTTAGAACTGGTGCAGCTACATCCTGGGTGGTTTCCCTGGTGGACAAAATAGTTGACCTCATTTCCCATCTGGCTTAGAAGGACCTAGGTATGACAGACCCTATCCCTAAGAAACCAGACAAGTACTTGTTTGTACCTAAGGACAATGCCCATTGGAGCAGGGGTCTCCCACTTGATGCTGTGGTAGTTGCCACAGCCACAAAAAAGGAGTTTGCTGTAGGAATTTCCTCTGTCCTTCCCTTTAATAGGGAGTCTAGGGCACTGGACAAATTTGGGAAGTGTATTTTGCTTCAGTGACCTTTGCCCTGTGGTTGCTGAATTATGTGTCACATTTTATGAGGTTTCAGGGAGATTTGATGAAGGAACTTACTAAGTCTGTCTCAGGTCCATGTCGGCAGAGGGTAACGTATTCAAAATTATTTTTGGTGCCAAAGAAGATGGGGGACCCCAGACCAATTTTGGACCTAAGCCATTTAAACCATTTTGGCAAATACTTCAAATTCTGAGTGGTCATGGTTCAGTCCAGTCTTCTTGTTTTGAGGAAGGACGATTGGATGTGCTAGAGAGATCTCCAGGATGTGTACTATCACATAAAAATAGACAAGCAATAAAGGATATACCTTCACTGGAAGCCAGCCATTTTCAATTCAGAGCCCTTCAGTCTCACCACAGCCCCCTGGGTGTTCAAATGCATGGCAGTAGTTGCAGCTCACTTGAGATTGCTGGGATTCCTTACCTCAATGACTGGCTCCTCATGGCTCCCACCAGGCATCTACTAACATGCACCAGGGACTAGTTGCTTCTTTTATGTGTACATCTTGGCATCACAGTCTACTATGACACATTTCACCTCCTTCATACTCAAACCCTGTAGTTCCTAAAGTTGGTTGGCTTCCCTGTCCAGATTATCCACATTTCAGCTTCAAATGGAGAATTAACTAACTCTAGTCGTCACCAGCAAGGCTGGATCTTCAGTTTCTGGTGTCAGTGGTGGCCTCTATAACCTTAGCGAGATACTGCATGAGAGTACTATAACGAACTCTAGCAGTCCAATGGTCTAAGAATCGACATCCCATGTCATCTCCCATTCAGATCACTAAGATCTGTTGTCAGCATGTATCCTGGTGGTTCCACGCATCAGATATTTTGCAAGGTTGCCCCTTTGTTCTGCCATTACCCAAGGCCATGTTGCCCACAGACACTTCCCAATTGGGGTAGGGGGGTATTTCATGGAACAGACAGTCCCAGGCACATGATCCCCCTTGAAGGCCAACCTACACATCAGCATCCTAGAGATGAGGACAGTCCACCTAGCATTGCAGGCATTTCAAGACATTTTTCCTCAGGGTACATATGATTGCAATTCATACAGACAACATATCAGTGGTCTGGTACATCAACAAACCAGGAGGAACCCATTGCTACCCCTTATATTGAGAAGCAATGAGATTGTGGTAATGGGAGATCTCTTCCATCCTCTTTCTTTTAGCAATGCACATTCCGGGGAAATCCAACATTTTAGCAGATAAACTGAGGAGATCTATTGTAATGCCTCACAAGTGGTCTGTCAATCGTTCAGTGGCAGAACATATTTTTCACCAATGGGGCCAGCCATGCAGTGACCTGTTCGCCTCTCCTCACAATTCCAAATGCTGCAGGTTTTTTTGCCTAATCCCCCAGAGGGGAAGTTACCAAGGGATACTCTGATCCATGATTGTCCCCCTGGTTTCCTTTATGTCTATCCTCCCATACCACTCATACCAAATTTTTTACAGAATGCTCATCAAAAGAAGAGCAATGTGATCCTCATTGTCCCATTCTGGCCTCGACAAGTGTGGTTACCATTCCTCTGGCCTCATCTGTTATGCCATCCCTGGGTTCTGGATCCCCTTCTGGATCTTCTGCTCCGCCCGTCTGGGCAACCTCACCCAGACAGTCAAGCCTTCAGGTTGACCATATGGTTTCTCCACATGTTCTTTGGATTTCACTGTTGCAGTCATTACATTTGGGTTATCTGCTTGCAGTAGCCCTCAGTCGGCCTGATTAACAAAGTCTTGGGTCCTGCGTCAGTTGTTGTCCCTTCTTCCATGATGTCAGGTCGTCAGGGGTATAAAACATGCAGCAGATGCCATTACATCAGTCTTTCTTGCCATGCAGTGCCTGAAGCACAAGCAGTTTGCAAGTGCCGGTCACCGACTCCTGAAATTTTTGTTTTCGAGTTTCAGAACCAAAGTCTTCAACTAAAGCTAAGTACCCCATTGGGGAAACTTTTTCTTGCTCCTTACTGATGTCAGTAAAAGTTAATAATTGCATTACTTGTGGAAAGAAAATACCTCACAAAGATTTTCATTCGTACTGTATTCCTTGCCTAGGCCCTGACCACGACGTACCTTGCTGTCGGTTTTGTGCTTTATTTAAACAGCGCACAATCTGTCGTCGTTATATTTTCACTTCTAAATATTTTGGTTCTCGGTTTAATTATCCAGAAATGTCGTTGGTTAGCCTTCCAGCTACTGGGATTCCGAAAAAACGCAAAGATAAAGACAGAGACAGGCCGCCGAGGTCCAAAGCTGCCGACGACACTTCTCCTAAGCCAGTCGCCAGTTTGCTGGTACTCAATGAGGCGATTTTGCAGCCCCTGATACCCGTTACTTCTGACTCGCAGGCTTCTACTGAGACCCATTCGGAGTCCAGTATGCTGCGTGATGCTTCAACTGTGGAACCTGCGGATGTCTCTACCTTGGATGGGTCCGGAGCTGCTGTGCAGGCACCGGCTTCTGAGGGTGTATTCAGGCCTATGGACTTGCATATTAAACTGACATCTCCTTCTTCATTTAGGCCAAAATCTTGAACCATGCCTAAGAAACTGACGCCCAGGCCACATGCTCAGGCCTCTATGCCTAAAAAACAAATGATAAGAATGGCTGAAGATCTTATAACTCTAATCAAGGGAAGCCAACCTCCCCCTTCTAATAGACCTAAAACTGAAGTTGTTTATGAATCTTCTGAACAGGATTCTGATTTTTCTGATGATCTGGATTCACCCTTATCTACTTATGAGGATTCTGATACAGAGGACTATTCCCTTTGCTTCCCCTCCAGAGATTTTTCTTTTGGTGAAACCTTACATACTCTAAGGGAGCATTTCCACTGGGAAAGCCAGGATTTTTCTGATTCAAAAAGAGGCTTAGGGATTTCTTACTCCTGCCTCAGCATAGGCCTTTAGCTATACCTCCTGTACTAGACATTGTTGATGATGCTTTCTCAGAATCTAGTTTGGCCCCTGATTCTTTTCTTCTTGCTCCCAGAAAACCTGACAGATATTACAGGGTTCCTGATTCTCACAAATTCCTTTTTAAAAATTCTATTGCGGATCTAGAGACTATTTCACAGGGACCCAAAGGCATTAAGGCTTCTTCTGCTAATGATAGCTACGCAGTCCAGGCTTTCTTCCCAGGTTTTGCACATTCTTACTTCTTCTCAAAATGTCTCTACTAGGAAAATATACAAGAGCAAATGGAAAAGATTCTCTGTTCTGGGCTAGTAAGAGAAATCTAGACCCCTTTTCTGTACCCATTCTAGCAGTTTTAGAATTCTTTGCTTCCATTTTTCATAGTTGAGCATTACTTTACATTCAAAGTACAGCTGGCTGTAATCTCCAGTTTCCATGTAGGCAAAGATCATTTGTCAGTGGCCTCCTTTAGGTTATGCAAGGCCTTCCTTAAAGGTACTTTTTTGCTCAGTCCACCTATCAGGGATCCTGCCCCTCCTTGAGATTTGACAGTTCTTCTCCAAGTCTTAACTCAGTCTCCTTTTGAACCTGCACCTAAAGTTGATCTAAAATTTTTGTCCTGAAAATCCATTATTCTACTCACTATTACTTCTGCTAAAAGAGTTTTGGAACTTCAGGCTTTATTTTTGCCACCACCTTGTATCATTTTTCATACAGTTTCTCTTCGCACTACTTCATCTTTTCTTCCTAAAGTACCTTCTGAATTTGCCATTAACCATTCCATTAATTTACCTATGTTCTTCCCAAAATTATCCAATAAAGGGGAATATATGCTTCATCTATTGGAAGTGCACATACAGTTAAGATTTTATCTTTATAGAACAAAACTTTTCAGGAAATTGGACCGATTATTTATTTATTTTTAAAAAATCTAAACTGAAACAGTCTGTGTTTAAAACTACATTAGCACGATGGCTCACTGAGTGTAGTTCTTATGTGTCTAAAGACAAGACATTGTCTTTACCAGGACTACCACAAGCTGATTCTACAAGGTCAGTCTCCAATTCTTCTGCCTTCTTATCCAGAACTTCTGCAGACGACATGCGTGCTGCTATTAAATTGGTCCAATGCTCATTACAAGTTGGAATTACTTTCTAGAAACAGTGCAGGGTTTGGTTCTGCTTTACTCCAGAATATCCTTCCTTGACACCACCCTGGGTTGACTCTAGCTGGGAACTCTGTCTCAAAGGTTGAGGAATAGATGGAAAAGTCAACATCAGATACAAAAATTATATAGTCTCCATAACACTGCATCTGTTTTGTCTGTTTTCATCCTTCCTCAATCTACCCTCCTTCTTTGCCCCTTCTTCTAAAAGAAGGTATTTATTTGGCCTCCTGCTATGACTTGGAGGTATTTTCAATTTTGGTTTATCCCTTTCTTAGCACTTAGACACTCTTCCACTCATTCTTTTTTTACATTTTTAGAATTGTTTTCAATTCTATATGTGTATATCTAGGAGTAAACGTGATCTGAGGTAATCTGGGGCTTGGGCGAAGATTATAGTTGTGGGGAGGAGCTTGAGCTATGGATCCAAAGTCTGTGAAATGGCCGAAGTTGGATCCAAGGTTGGATCCAAAATTAAAAGGTTGAGGAGGGATGAAAATGGGCAAAATAGATGCATCATTATGGTGAGTATGCAACCTTTATACTACACATAGTCTAAACAAATAGTCAATCTGTAGTTTTTGTTCTACAGTTACCCCACCTGGATCCATTGGTTTAGACTGTGTGTTGCTCATTACTGCAACAAGTTTGGTAGATACCAATTTAACCTAATATTTTAGCTACTGACTTCACCTGATCTGATTTTAGATCCCTGCTGTTGTTGTATAGCTGCTTGTTCTGATTGTCCCACTCTTATAGAAATTGAAGTTATTGCTGTCAGATAATGTACTTGAAACAATTGGGAAAGACTGTCTGATATAAATTTGTTAGTTGTTACTGATTACTTCTATATATTGTAATCACTTTTGAAAATAATCACTATTGCTTATTGAATCTACAGACATCACATCTCATATTCTTGTTGCTTTAGCCACATCCAGTATGATTATAATTTTTGGCCTAATCCAATATACCCTTCTGCCTTATACCATGAGTAGGTTATTTAGCTATCTTGTTTTTTTTGTACCTTTTCGACTTTGCTGGTCATTATGGAATCTCAGTTATTTCTTGCCTGTTTTGTATCTAGCCTGATAGCACTAGGTCATACCAACTGCCCTATTCTTTCCAACAACTCCTTATTGCCCTCTCTCAATGATTTAATTGCCCTGTTCCCGTTTGAAGGAATATAATGTATAACACTGGTTAATTTGAAGTGGGAGTCTATTAAGAGGTGAAGGATTCATTGTGTAATGAACCTATATTTCCACCTTGTTTTATTTATCTGCTGATATAGATCATAGTATTATAATATAGGGAAAACAAAGTGAACTTGATTTTTAAAATTAAATGAGAATAAAATTAACACATTGCATAAAAACATGGAATGGTGTCCACAACAACACTGTCTAGTATATGTAGAGTTGCTATATAAATATCTTAGCCCTTAAGTTACTAATCAGTGTATATAGGGGTATGTAAATATATTTCTAATTGTGCTTATTATGTTAAAGGTTGCTTAGATATGTAGTTAGGTAGAAGAACTTACTCACATCAGAATTGGAAGCAGTATTTGATAAAGACACCTGAGTTTCCATTTTGCATGTTATGTATAAAAACAAAAACTCCAACAAGTGAAGCAGAAGTAACTGAGTAACAATGAAATCCACATTTATTGCACCGAGTGCTTTCATTCAAAAATTTTAGAACTTCATCAAAGTAAACATACTGACTAACACCAGTCATATATAAAGACACAGAACTCAATGAAATAAAAATTAATAATAATTAAACAATTTATCAATAAAACATGTCCACAACCATGAAAATGCAAGAAATTAGTAGTAAAAGTAATAATATTACCAAAACCAAATGTTTATACATTAAACAAACAGTTAAAACACTCCTATATAAATCTCTCTGGATAATCACAAGTTAGTAGTCCTATATTTAAGCACACTGTGTCTTTCGGCTTTTCCCGGTTAGGGGTCGCCACAGCGGAACTCTGGTCCGCTAATGATTGGCAGTTGATTTTTACGTACCGAGTTGCCAGCCCTGATGTACAACCTTCAACGAAGGCACACACTACTAATAGAAATTACTTCATTAAGACCAGGGTAAACACTAGAATTAAGTTTGAGCTGCCAGTTTGTATCACGGAGCGCTAACAAAATATTGGCATCGCTCTAGGGTAAAACTGTAAAAAACACAAATTTCTTAAAATTAGTGCAATCTAAAGTGTGCTTACACAAATCGTGTGTTGTTTTCTTTTTATTTTTAATATCATAGCAGTATTCCTGAATTGTGTTTTTTAATTTTCATTTAGTTTCCCTATATAATAAACAGAGCAGGAAACACAAGTAGCTCTGTATACAACCATAGAGGAATCCACAAAAATAAAGCCCCAAACCCAAGTAGTCTCCAGGAAATACAATATGCAGAATCACAAATGAATTATTCCAGTATATTCCAATATATTAAAGGAAATAAAATCTTTATTCCACCACACAGAATCACCACAGAAACTTTTTCAAGAAAAATGTTGAAGGTGTATTTCATTAGGACTGCATCTTTCACAATAGTTACATCTAAATAAATAATACTGTTATGATTCATATGGTGGGTAAATGACAAAGGTTTGGTGGAAGTGTCAAAAACCTGTTTAAATTGTGACCACTGGTCAGGGGTCCCTTTCCATATAATAAGGACGTCACCCAGGTATCTGAAATATGCTACCACTAAATTAAACCACTCTGAAGTGAAAATGAAGTTCTCCAAAAAATGTAATACTGTACTAGCATAAATGGAGGCACAGGCCGCTCCCATACCTACACCTGAAACTTGGTGAGAAAATTCACCCTCAAAGTGAAAGAAATTATTCTGCAACACCAACTCGAGAAAATTCTCAATTATTTTGATCTAAGAAGCAGAAAACGAATCATTATTTTTAAGTAAAGTCAAAAAATAATTCATGCCAGCTGAATAAGGATATGAACCAATATTCTTTATTAAAAGGAATGTGATTCAGTGTTTCTAAAAGTTGCCATGAGTTTCTAAGTGTATGTCTTTGGAAACCAACAATTTTTTATAAGTCACATCTATCTATATAAATGGCCAGTGGTTCCATTTTGGACCTCCCAGTGGCAAAAGTAGGTCTAAAAGGTGGGTTAAAGGGATTTTTGAGGATTTTAGGAATCCCATAAATAGATGGAATAAGTGGATTGTCCACCTTGACAAAATTGTAAGTAGATAGGTTCAAAACACCTTGAAGGACCAGGTCTCACAGAGCTAAATCAGTATTCCTGTAAAAAATGTTAACTTAATTCTTAGAGACCCCGGTGCATATATTTTCATCTGAACATTTTAACAGAATACAGTAGCAGAAACAAAGGAGGCAACGGAACACAACAGTAAATTTTAAAAATTTTAATCCCAAAACAAACAGTGAGCGCTTTCGCAGCCATAGCTGCTTCATCAGACAAATAAACCTCCAAACTGCAAAATTTTTAAAAGACATTTTAACAGAATAATCAAAGGAGTCCATAATTACCACACCACCCCTCTTGTTTGGTTTCATAATTTGGACAGATCTGTCACTTTTAAGGAGGGACAAGTCTTACTTTTCAGGGCCGGGTATGTTGGAATGTAACAAAGTACGATTTTTCCACTTCCTTTGAAAACCTTGTTCACAAGCCCTCTCAAAGGCTGCTACCATTAAGTTAACAGATGGCAAAAAAATGCTTTTCCTCTTAATTTTTAAGTGTGTTTCATCACGAAGTTGTGAAATGTTACCAAACAATAATCTTAAGAAGTCTGGTGTACAGCTTTAACGGAATAAGTACCTGAACCAAATGTAAATTAAATGATGGAATAAAATTAAAACCTTTCTTACAAAGAAATCACAGACATCACAGATTCAGGGAAAAAAATCTACCAGTTAAATTAAAAACAGAAACATTATCCATCCGAGCTTTAAGAGTATGGTTAGGTGATGACACCAATGAAAAATCATAAATAAAATCGTCCATTTCCTTGAATTCCTCTTTCCCCATCGCAGATGGGTTTTGTTTTTGTTCCTGGGTTTGAAATAAATCTAAGTTTCACCGGGGACCGTATGAGAGGGGATTTATATACGAGTGTTTTAAGTGTTAGTTTAGTCTGTAAACATTTGGTTTTGGTAATAATATTAATTTTGCTAGTAATTTATTGTATTTTTTTATGGTTGTGGACATGTTTTATTGATAAATTGTTTCATTATTATTCATTTGTATTTAATTGGGTTATGTGCCTTTTTATGTGACTCATGTCAGTATGTTTATGCTGATGAAATTCCAAACTTTTTGAACGAAAGCACTCAGTGCAATAAACTTGTATTTCAGTGTCATTCTGTCACTTCTGCTTCACTTGTTGGATTTTTTTTTACATATCTTTTAGTTGTACGCCTTCTGTTGGTTACATGTGATGCACCCTAAATTTGATGTTTATTTTGCTGTACCATTGTATGTTTTACCAGAATCTCAGGTTCCAAAATTGTTGCAAATAGCCTAATTCTTCATGTCACTTCAGTGGTAAGTTTTAGTGGCATAAAGCAAAGTTTACATTTATTTAATAAATTCATGTCTACTGTGGCTCGTAGGTAATTACTACACTAATGACCCCAGTAGACCTTTTTAAGTGTAGTTAAGCATTCTAAGGTGAGACTTAAACTTTGTACCTTGTGATTGTGAGGGAAATACTTAAATCATTCTGCTAACCCCCTATCCCTAAATGTCAGTATATACCATCATTATGGGTGCATAGGTAAATATTAGGCTAGCTTCTGTTATGGGCCATTTTAAGCCTAGCAAATTCTCAGACAAACTGTGTATCTTGCGTTTCTTAGGTAAATGCCTTAACCATTATGCCACCCCCCCCCCCTTACACAGCATGTTCATAGGTTAGTACTAGGCTAACTGCCTTTGTGGGGCATTTTAAGCCTGGCTAGTTTCCTTCAATGGTGAGATTAAACCCTGTACCTTGTGTGCGGTAAACACTTTAACCATTATGCCAACCCCTTACTTGTGAACTTCTTGTGAACCTGAACCTGATACTTGTGAACCTCTGCTATCTCTGAAAAAAACAAAAAAACAAAAAAAATCTTGCTTTTTTCCCACTTTTCTGAGATTTAAAAAAGTTCAGTTACAGGCTTGCTGTTCTTGAACTGTTTGTAAGTTTCTGTGAGGCCATTCTTTGCTTGGGCTAAAGGGAAGTCTCTCTGTTAATCAGTGGCAGTGAAAAACATTGAGCAGCCTGTCTGCCCCTGTGGGAGTGGTTACTGACTTGAAACTGTAGTTTTATTGGCCATTTTGGGTCAATTCCAAAACTCCTTCATCTTCCTCTCTTAAAACCTGGTTGCCTCGTGGTTTTGGCGTCTTTTCAGGCTTGTTGGCTGTTGGTGAAGCACCCACCAAGAGGAGAAAATGCTGAGAGAAGAAAGGAGCCACTTTTGAGATTTTAAGTATTTTTCCTCTGTTTATTTGCTAAGTTTTTCTGCATAGCCGCCTATTTTGAGCATTTCTTGGCTTGTTAAACTTGATTTCTGCATTAGTAACTGTATTTAGAGCACAACCTAGAGCTGTTTACTGAATTTCCTGTTTGCAGTTATTTTTAAAATCGTTTTTTTCTCAAAACTTGCATTTTATCTGTCTTTGGCCTAGCACTCTTGTGTGGGGTCATTTACTGCACTGTTGTAACTTGTTGATACTTGTGAACCTCTGCTATCTCTGAAAAAAACAAAAAAAAAATCTTGCTTTTCTCCCACTTTTCTGAGATTTAAAAAAGTTCAGGTACAGGCTTGCTGTTCTTGAACTGTTTGTAAGTTTCTGTGAGGCCATTTTTTGCTTGGGCTAAAGGGAAGTCTCTCTGTTGATCAGTGGCAGTGAAAAACATTGAGTAGCCTGCCTGCCCCTGTGGGAGTGGTTACTGACTTGAAACTGTAGTTTTATTGGCCATTTTGGGTCAATTCCAAAACTCCTTCATCTTCCTCTCTTAAAACCCTCTTTTGCGCGGTTTTGTGCGTTTTTGAGCATAGCGCAACAGTGGGCAGCGCCGCCTAATTGGGTTTAAACTATTCCTGGCTCCACAAAGTCTGCTCTTCACTTTTTCCCTTAGAACTGCTCTATCTCTCAATTTAAACACCATATTCTCATTCTAAGGCCCTTCACTGGTCCAATTAAGTAATCCTACAAGTTAGCACTATTAAACCATAAGCACTACTTACTCTTATACTCTCTATTGGTCCGTCTTAAATTCAGTTTCCCTATATTACTCTAGCACGTCCAAAGGTCAGTCAATGGTTTCCTCTCCAGTCCAGCTGGTGAATCTGGGAATTTTGAGGCAATGTTACAACTGTCTCATGTACACGGACAACCCTCTCCTCCTCCAAACAGGTTCAAATATATGTGAGAGATGCAACTATTTAGCCAAACTGGAGGCTGAGCTCTCTCATCTCAAAACTGGTGTAACCAGTCAGGAGGACAAGGTAACCTCACACAACACAATTCCAGTATCACATAGTCCCACCACATCAGCGTACCAAACACATAAATACACAAAAACATACTCGAAGGCTCTAAATAAAAATCTACCTAAGCAACAGAGACCTCCAAAGCAGACATCCAAGCAAACGCTACCTCAAAACAAAACACGCACAACACATAACCCACAAAGTCAGTGTGCCAAGCAGCCACAGCCCTTAAGGCTGAATAACACACCTGATACTCTTGTAATAGGTGACTCTATTGTCAGACACACTGACGTCCCGCTCACCAGGCTGAATAAAGAGAAGGTCATGGTGAGCTGCCTGTCGGGTGCTAGGATCCGCCACATAATGCAAGCACTCAAGTCACTCCAAAGCAAATACAAATATGACTCAGTCATTGTACATGCTGGTGTGAATGACCTGAGACATACCTCCCTGGACTACATGAAAAGAGACATAGAGGAGCTCTCTGATCATGTAGCCCAGGCTGGTATGACCCTGACCTTGAGCAGCATCTTACCCTCACCTAGAATGATGCCACAGTACAAAGACAAAATGATCGATTTTAACAATTGGCTAAAATTTTTGTGTCATTCAAAGGGGATCCCGTGTCTGTCAGCCTGGGATGACATGCTCGACAAGCCACGTTGCTTCGCTAGGGACGGCTTGCACCTGTCACCACTGGGCTTTTGGATATTGGCAAAGGCTCTTGCCACCCCCATAGTGCCTTTTTTAGGCAAGGCTCAAAAGTCAAACCCACCCCCATAGACAGCACAAGGAACAAGAAACTAAGGGTAATGCTGCTAAACGCCAGAAGTCTTAACCTCAAGACGCATGCACTCAAAGCTCTCCTCAGTATGGAGAACATCGATAGCTGTGCAGTGACAGAAACCTGGTTCAAGGCTCCAGAGAGCACCCCAGCACTACCAGACTATACCTCATATCATGCTTTTCGGCCCCAAAACCCGGACCCAACCACAAAAGGAGGGGGAGTTTCCATATTTATCAAGGATATCCACACCTCCAGGTTAGTGGCATTGCACGAAGTATCGGAGACCATCCATGTGCAACTAACAGTGGGCAAGACTGCTTTTCAGTTTATAACATCCTACAGACCACCCTCTCAAAGTCAGGAATCCCACTCTGCTTTCCTGAAAACATTGGAGAACATGAAGATCTCTCCGAACACCATTATATTGGGTGACTTCAACTACCCAAACATTGACTGGGAGCACTACTCAAGCCCCAGCACCTTAGCCCAAAGGTTCCTGGAAATTGTAAACTCAAATGCTATGGAACAACTAGTCACCACTCCCACAAGAGGGGACAACATACTAGACCTGATCATTACCAACATGGGGACTCTATGCTCCACACCAGAAGTATATCCCTCATTGGTAAGATCAGACCATAAATTAATTTCACTGGATGTCCACATCCCGACCTCACCCCCAGCCCAGAAAACCACAGTGAAAAACTTCTCAAAAGTGAACTTCTCACTTCTCAAAACTGAAGTGGAATCCTTCAAGGCCCCAGGGCCAGTGGAAACTACGGCCCAAACTGCAGAATCCTATATAAACGCATTCTACGGACATCTCCAGGAATGCATGGATCATGCTATCCCAAACAAAACCAAGACCCAATCATCCAAAGGCAGGCGTCCAGTCTGGTGGGCCCCTGCCATAAATAAACTGTACAACAGAAGGAGGAAGCTACTACATGATAGAGCAAAATCCCTAATAGGGAAGGCATCTCTGATCAGTACTAGCAAATAATTACAATCCCTCATAAAATCCTGCAAGGCCAGCTTCGAGAGAAAAATTGCACAGGACACCAAAGACAATCATAAGGCTTTTTTCAGTTATGTTAGAAACCTGGGATGCAACTCCCAGACTTGTTCTGAGTTGATTCTAAATGACAAAAATACACTGAACCCACAGACATCGCCAATATCCTGGCAGACAGGTTCAGTGCAAACTTCCCCACCCCCAAAAGAGCAAGTATCTATCCCGGCAGAGGGCTGCCTCCCAAACATCTCTGATGCTCAGGTGAAGGCTGCCCTCTCCAAAGCAAAAAACACTGCTTCCATGGGACCATATGGCATCCCAGGTTGCGTCCTACATGAACTCCAAGAGGAACTAATCCCTCAAATAAAACAGCTATACAATCTCAGCCTCACTACAGGATATGTGCCCACAGAATGGCATACAGCAACAGTGGTCCCACTCCACAAAGGTGGAGCCTCTACGGACCCTGGAAACTGTCACCCCATAAGCCTGACTAGCTTAGTCTGCAAGGCTATGGAGAGGATCATCATGGAGCTCATAAACAAAGACATTGGGGACCTACAGACACTAGATCCTACTCAGTTCAGCTTTGTCAAGGGCAGATCCTGCCTTTTGAACCTGGTTGACTTCTTCGAAACAGTCACCAAAGCCATAGATATAGGAAAGGTAGTCCACACAGCCTATCTGGACCTTGCAAAGGCATTTGACACAATACCCCACTCGGGCATCATAGATAAGCTATCCAGCTTAAATATAAACCCCTATGTCACAAGATTGGTCACAAACTGGCTCAAAGACAGGACCCACAGAGTAAGAGTTGCTGGAGCCATGTCAGACTCGAAACCGGTCACAAGTGGCGTCCCACAGGGTTCTGTCCTGGGACCACTCTTGTTCAGTATATACTTTTCTGAGGTACAGGCAAACGTGGGAGGACTATGGCTCACCAAGTTCGCAGACGACTGCAAACTGGGCGCCATAATCAACTCTCCAGCTGACACAAACATCCTTCAAAAAGGTCTCACAGAGACAGATAACTGGTGCCAGCGCCATGGTTTAAAGCTAAATGCCAAAAAATGTATAGTCATACCCTTTGGCAAAAACAATGTGCCCACAAATTACCACATAGGCGGAAACCCATTAAGTACAGAGAAGGTTATTAGGGACCTGGGGACCCAAGTTGATAGCAATCTCTCCTTTGAAAACCACATTGCCAAAGTGGTTACAAAGACCTTCTACATAGCCCACCTCATCATGAAGGGTTTCACATCTAGATCAAGAGAGGTAATCGTGCCCCTTTATTCATCCCTCATCAGGCCCATCATAGAATACAATGCCCCTTTTGGGGATGTACCTTACTCGACACCTGCAGCAATTAGAAAGACCCCAAAAGTATCTCACCAAGAGGATCAAGGGTCTCAAACAGATGCCATATGCTGCTCGATTAAAAAAACTCCAGCTTTACTCAGTTGCATACCGCCTACTTCAAGGCGATCTATGCCTGACATACAAAGCTATGTCAAATCCAGAATTAATGGACATGCTCCACCTCAGTAAATCTAAATCCCTTAGAGCCACATGCTCGAGGGACTTGAACCTCAGCACAGAAATAAATAGAACTTGCTGGAAGGACAGGTTCATAACCCAGAGGCTCCCTTCGCTCTGGAATAGAATTCCAGTTCATGTGAGGCAGAGCACCTCACTGAATCTCTTCAAGAAGAATCTCGATAGGTGGATGGGGGATCATAGGTTTGTCCCAGGGATTACTCCCGTGTCACTATTAGACAGAGGCACAGTAAACTAAACCTTAAAAAGGGCACAGTATACTCAAATCAAGGGGTGGCGTAAGCCATACAGAATCGGGCTAGGCTTATAATTGCCCCAGGGCAGATAGCCTAGTATGAACCTATGAACCCAAACCTTGAAAGCTTTACTTGTATCAAGAGTATACATACAAAATTATGTATCCACACGCAAATTACTTCAGGAATATCCATTTATGGGGAGAAGATAAAATGGTGTACTTAGGAGTATGGATTAAAAAGGATTTTGGTGTGGCAGCTAAGGATATGTAGGAAGAAACTAAACAAAAGATAATACAAAAACAGAGAAACTGGAAGCTCTTGTTATACGGATATGGATAGCAAGATACAAGCAGTTAAAATGTTTTTAGTCCCTTTAGTTTTATAAAAATGTCAGACATATTTTTATTAGTCAGAGGAGAAGTTGTATATAGCAATTAATACATAGCTGAAGGATTTTATCTGGGAGGGCAAGATGGCAAGAGTCAAGTGGGATAAGGTGATTCTTCCAGTTGAACAAAGCAGTTTGGGATTACTGATTTGAAGGGGTATTTCAGAGCTACACAATTAAGGCTCATATACATAGCACAAGCAGAAACCTATAATTCAGTGTGGAAAGGTATGGCGATGAAACATGGGGGAAGCTCAAGAAACAAGGAGAAACTGGGATTTTGGATGCAGTTCCTTAAGGCAAATAACAATAACCATACAGAATGATATATTCATAAAGTAGCAGAGAGTATTTTAAGACTTAAGCCAACACAGAAATGGAGAAAGGAGATTTTGCCAATAGGGATAACTGTAGTTAGGGATATAGACAATAGGCAAGAGGGGTCTGGAATTTATTGGAAGCAAATACTTAGAGTGGGAAAGATAATAGAATGGGAAGATACAAATAATTTATTTGGACTGCAGGCTATCAATTGCCTTCCCTATCAATGATTGATATCCGAGTACAGGCAAAGAGAGAGAAATAGGGGGTTCTAAGCAAAAGACCAGCACTGGTAGAGTTTTTGGTAGAATTTAGAACAGAAGCTGTTGTTAAAAAAGGAATAATTAGTAGAGCATATGAAATATTGCACAATAACTATAGGAATCAATCAAAGGAGGTCAGAAAGGATTGGGAAGAGAGATTCGATAAGCAATTCACAAAGAAACAATAGGGGGATATGAGTATGTCTCCCAAATATGTAACAAAGTCTAGAAGATTTATTCTCTTTGCTTGTAAGTGTTTACATAGGTATGTTTATATCCCAAGTAGACTCCAAAGAATTTTCTTCAGGTAAACAGCAATTGGTGGAAGTGTGATGGGGAAGAAAGAGGTAAATGGAAACATATTTTCTGGGAGTGTAATGAGTTGACAGACTTTAAAAATTACCTGCAGACTACTCTGTCAGAGATGCTGAGTGAGCTAATTGGTGTAACTAAGGAAATTTTTTTGAGCTATGACACAGAATCGTAATTGCTTAAACATATTATGGCCTTGCTAAGTCTATTTATGGTGGCTGCCAAAAAAACAATTACCAGAAAATGGAAATCAAAGTCTAAACCAACTTTACTAGAAGTAATGAGTATAGTAACAGAGATAAAACAATTGGAATTGGGATCTTTAGAAAAGGGTAGGAGCAAATTACATAGAAAAAAATGGGAATTGTGGGAACAATACATGCAGATTAGGAATAAGGTTTAAAAGAAGGTAAGATTTGAATGAGCTATGTAATGTTTGATTGAAAATGACGGGGTAGATTATAAGTGATGTGCAATGCTAACAACTAAAATTATATCAGTATGGTTCGTTTTCATTTATATAAATGTACGATTGCCAATGCCATACGTGATAATTTAATAAAGATGTTTCTTGTTTAAAAAGTATACATACAAACATGCATACAAATATTTCAAGCATGGGCAATAATGCCCTTCTAGCCTGCCAATAAACCAAAAGAGTTGTTTCCATAATAAGTGTACAGGGTGTTCTTAAAAATATCTAAAGTAGTGCTTGATTAAATGCAATTTGGTAGTCTGTTCCATGCATCAGTTACTCTCTCAGAGAACCAATTAGTACACTTCTCATTCCTATAGAATATTCTACATAGGTTGTCTCATGATTCTCTACTACTTTTTGATGACCCCAAACATTCTCAGAGATAGTTGTCTCTAGATGCCCTATATACCTGAATAAGTTATCCTCTTAAATGTCTATATGAGACGCTGTACAAGTTCAGATATGTTAGTCTTTCATGGTAACTTAAATGTTACACATGCATTGATGCCTTTTGTATATTTCCATTGTACACTTTTCAGTTTATTCATGTTTTGATTTCTTATAAGGTTTCCATATTGTTATTCCATACTCAGTTTGATTCTAATCTAACTAGCAAACGATGACTTCATCATGTTTGATTTCCTGCACTTTATAAATCTTTTTATACAACCTATAGTTCTATAACTATCATTAGCCTGTTGGTTGATATGATTATAAAAACTCAAAGCTGGATCTACCCAAATACCCATGTCCTTAAATGAATCTACAGTTTCAATCACTGTGTGCTATATTAAATACTCACCATTCAGTTTGCATCTCCCAAATCTCATACACTTATTTTTGGTGTATTTATCAGTATATTATTCTCCTGTGCCCAAATATTCAATTTATTCAGGTTCTTTTGCAGGCATGCCCTGTCTGTAACCCATGTAATCAGTTTACGCATTTTCAAGTCATCTGTGTACAAGACTATAGAACACCTGAGATGAAAAAGATAGATCTGAAAGAACCAATCTAAACAAGTATAGGCCTAGGATACAGCTCTATGGGTTACCTTGATTATAAGCTTGAATTTCACTTGTCCATTTGTTGTATGATACTTGCCATGTCCTACTTGTAAGCCATGTAGCTATCCATCTTATCAAGAGTACATCAATACCTAGTTGTACTAATTTATTGATCAGTGTTTTGTATATGACCCATTAAAATGCTGACGTTGAATCTATATAAATTACAACACAGTACAGTTTTTCATTCGTAGCTATTATTATTTTGCTATAGAGCGTCATGTTTCAAGTGATAATAGATGTATTTTCAGCATATGCATACTGATATATGGTTTCAAGTCCCAACCTTTCCATTTCTGACAATAATTTATCCAATATAACCTTCTCCGTTATTTTTCTACAACATGAAAATAAACTTATGGGTCTGTATGACTCCCCTTTCCCTTAAAGACAGGATTAACAAGTGCATGTCTCCAGTTGTGAGGAATCTCCCCATATTTGTACAACCTAGTAAATAACCAATATAATGGTATCGTAAGTTCATGCTGAAATGTTTTCAGGTCATTATTACTAATTCCTTCTCCTCCCTATGCTTTGTTTGGATCCAGTTTGCATAGTTCTTTTTCAATATAATCTAATTTGATTTCAGTACCCAAGGTTATCTGGATGCCATTAAGACAGTTTAGCACCCTCTTTTTGGAGCCAAACTTCTTTGCTTAAGATTTTGTAAATGTATATGTGAATATATGTCTAGTATCTGTAATCTGTTGTGTCTGAGAATACATTTTAGAATCTACACACAGTTTATGAATTTGTATGTCTTTCCTAATATCATAGCTTATGTATCTATAAAGTGGTTTCCCGTTATGATCAATATCTTTATATAATTTTTTTCAAACATTTCTTAATCTTGTCTCACACTATGTTTAATTTGCCTGTCTAGCTTGTTTATTTCAGTTTTCATAGTCATAGTTCGACCTCATTTCCATGTCTTATTTTTTTTGTCTCTCATTTTAAACAAGTATCGTGTTGTTATAGAAATATATCTTCCTGAATTTGTGTGCCTAGATCCTGATGTTAAACATTTATTTATTTTTGTATTTAAGCAATTTCTGTTTCAAAACTTCCCACATTCCTTCTGCAGTTTTTCCACCGAATCCATCACTCCGATTAGTTTTACATGGTGACTGTTTTGCTTCCATTAATCTGCTGAATTGGTGTAGATTTCAGATTGAAAGAATTGCCTAGCAATACATTAACCTATATAACCCCATGATCACTGCACATTAATAATTTTAAAACTTGACATGGAGTAGCAGTAATTTCTTTAGGAGCACAAACAATGTCTACTGTGTTGTATTTCCTGGTAAGCTTTTTAACAATCTGAAGCAGTTGCTTTTACTGAGCATATGAAGCAAATAATTTATTTACTAATGTTGTTGAATCAATATTATTCCAGACTGTTTCTGGCAAATTTAAATCTTCAGCCACTATTATTCTTCCCTCCTGTGTTTAATGCAAGAAATGCATGAACACCTGAAGATCATTAGCACCTGACTTTCGTGGTATATACACTCCAACAACTGCTATATGTTCCAGGGTTGTCTTTATTGTCACAGTTACACAATCTACACTACTAGTGTTATCATTGAACATGCAGTAATTACACGTCTCATAACAATCTTTAATTCCTATTGCAAAACTGAAATTCCACCTGTTTTTGTTAGAATGTCTGTTACAGTAAAAACATTTATATCCTGACAGAACTAGTTTCCAGATATTATTCTTTAACCATGTTTTGCAAACAATAGCAGCATCAATCTTGTGGACCATAGCAAGTAATCCAAAAAAAAAAAACTTTTATTATTAATTCTCCTAGCATGAACAACTACCAAGTTGCAACAAATGTTGCTATATGTGAACTGTTAGATTTTCAACCTGGCAAAAATCCTGTCTTGTGTTTGTCAAATATTGCAAAATATCTGCTGCAAAAATTCTGTTCCCTGATCTTGACAAGTACATGCCATCCTGTTTAAGCACATTTGTGCCCAAAATTAGGCTTGGATGCTGTACACATTTCCATTTTCTTAAACTGGACATTTTTTTCATGTAGGAATTTACCCCAAAAATCTTTTAATTCATGGTGACCTGACTTTCCTTTCCATATGTGATTTGTGAAAAATATGTCCTAAGACATGTACAAGCTATGCTAAGAGTGCTGAAACTGAAACAAAGGATTTCAGGTCATCTATCCAAGATCTGGTTGAAATGTAGAATCAATGCCCTGGCCAGATACCTTCAACTCCAGAGGACACCGTGAGTTTAAATTTCAAATATGTGATGACATAGACCTCACTGAACTTGAAGGAGACACCACATATACTTTAGAAAAACAAGAACTTGTATGGCAACTAAGGCTGAACTCTTTTAGAAAACCTGGAATAAAATATTATTGCTCACTGAAAAGTGTACTAGGGCTAAGAAAGTTACCCCATTTTTTACAAGACTGAAGGTGTGTGTGTTGTCTTTTGGCTTATCCCGGTTAGGGGTCGCCACAGCGGAACTCCGGTCCGCTAATGTTTGGTAGTGGATTTTTACATGCCGAGTTACCAGCCCTGACGCACAACCTTCAACGAAGGCACGCTCATTCACGCATGCCTCCACACAGAAGACTTTCTAGCTGAGAATCAAATGGGACAACGTCTTGCTGTGAGGCGACAATGCTACCGCAGCAGCACTACCTACGGGTGTGAACTTTATTTATTTGCAACTGTTAGCAATTGTATTAAGTATTAACTTTGTAAATATATGTTTAAAATTTTTAAATTTAATTTTATGGTATTGTCTTTTTAATTATTAATTTTGTTCTAGTGGATACATTTATATATAAATATGTAACTTTTATAATCAGTGTTTAAATATTTAAATGTTTATTCTACTTGTATTTTGGTAGATTTCTGAGTTATTTTATTTTAAAATTCTTTAATAGATTTAGCATTTGAGATGAATAGACTTAGGCACATATGTGTGTGTGTGTGTGTGTGTGTGTGTGTGTGTGTGTGTGTGTGTGTGTGTGTGTGTGTGTATTCTCAAGAGTTTGGTAGTTATTTTTTTTATTTAGGATTTGTTTTTTTGCACTACATTTTCTTAAATAATATGTATTGCTTTTTGCCCAACAAATTGTAGTATTATATATATTGTTATTTTACTTTGTTTTTCCCACTTGACACACAAACCTGATGAAATTCTAATAGACGATAAAAATAGAATGTTAAAAATGTTTCTAAATGTTGGTAGAAAGATTTCTAAGGAATTTTGAAGACTTATGTTAACTTTAACTTTTTATTTTTTGATACTACAATAAAATGGTTTCAGGAAGTATTTATTAATGTGTAATATTTAGTTTAATTTTTAGATCTGATGTTGTCCCTCTCATTCTGCTTTACTGATGGGTTATGGATCCGATCCTCGGATCCATCTCTCCTGCCTTCTACAGACTTTAGGTTCCAGGCTTGAGCTCCTCCCTTACCCATAATCCTTTGCCCCTAGCTCTGCCTCCTCAGATCTCATTTGCCACCAGTGAATACAGACACGTTCTCCAGTGCTCTGAGCAGATAGGTGATTTTTTCCTAGTATTAAGATATATCTAGCTTTATAATTGTATAATTCACCTATCCTTCCTCCCTTTCCTTTCAGTGTATGAGGGTGTTAGATTCTTCTTCTCGTCCAACTTTCCTGTCCCTTTGGGCCTTGGCCCTTCTTTCAAAAAAAAAAAAACAAAAAAAAGTCTCTCTCTAACTAGTAGCTAGTATTGTTATTTAAGGTTATTCTTCTCTGTTCTTTTCAGGCATGAATAAACCTTCTGGATTTAAGAGATATGCTGAGTGTGATAGGAAAATCTCACACTCAGACACACCAACAAATGCGTTTATTGTTTGGGGGCTGCCTATTTGGATTCCCCTTGCAAAATTTGTGAGGGTTTCAATCCTTGGGCAGTCCAACAGCAGAAAAATAAGTTAATTTTGAAGGGCCTTCTGCCCGCTCCTTTATCTTCTCCAGGGGCTAAACCCCCCCCCCAAAGGTTTGCAGGGTTCTGATGTGAAAATGTACCACTATAAGGACTTCAGGGCATCCATGGAGCCTCCTACCAATGTTGCCAAAGATTCAGATCCAAGGATGTTGGTGCAGAGATCTATGTCTGCTTCCTTGGATCCGATAGACATGACGGCTCTAAGTGAGTCTTCTTCCAGATCGACTACTTCTTCAGATCCTACCAGTTCAGATCCGAACATTCAGATCCTACCAGTTCAGATCCAAACATTCAGACAGCTTCTCATTTCTATAAATCCTGGATCTGGGATCTAGCTTTTGGTTTCCCAGGAGGTCCATTAGATCTGTGTCTCCCACAGTGCTGACGAAGATACTACAAACCCCTAGACACTCAAGAACTTCTTCAGTGGCTTCTTCCAGATCCCCTAGGAGCCTGTATGATGACGTGGAAAAGATAGTCAGATCCATTATCAAGGCTCAGGTCCAGATGTGGGTACTTCCAGCTTCGTCCCCTTGTGGATCCGAGAAAGTCCCTACCACTTCTTTTTCTCCTTCTCTAATCCGAATAATGATTTTGGAGCCCCAGCACCGCAGTCTTCCGAGAGATTCAGTGTTAGATCAGAGGACTTTTGCTTCCTCAGTGCTGACCATGACTTTGACTACTTCTGCACCGAGATCCTCAGATCAGAGTGAGTCCCGAGATCCTCAGATCAGAGTGAGTTCCTGGTCTGTGATATCTTGGTTGGGTCTGAGGGGTGAGGTTTGGCTCCAGTGTTATCGGATCTTTCCCTCCCCCCTTGGAGCTTTGGCCGTTGACAGTGCAGGTCTGGTTCTATCTGGGAGTCGGGGTTCTGGGGTGCTCCTTCCTTCTTCCTCAGGGGCTTCGGCTCCGTGGGAGTGGGGGAGGGTATCCCTAGGACCTTTGGCTTTCTGAGTTTTAGAAAAGGCCTTTTCTGCAGACAGGGCAATGGACCCTTTCACTTCTACTCCTCCCTGTGTTCCTGCATCAAATCTGGGCCTTGAATCTTCCATTTCTGTCCAGGGTCAGCCCACCTGTAAGGACCTCCAGACCCTTCCAAATGAAGTGGCCCCTTCCTCTTATGACTCCTACCCTGAATATCCCACAGATGAGATCTCACGGAAGAGGATGTCCCAGGAGACACCAAAACGTAGATCACCACGATGCAGTAAAAAGTATAAAAAATCTCTTTATTGTATCACAAGCCCTTTTGCATACAGTCCTGTATGCTTCTTCAGGTTATAATTCAATACAGACAATCACATGGTTATATAGCAAGAATAACTAATTAACTTCCCGCTGTTTTTCTTAATTGATTAATAATTGAATCTTACTTGTCATCAATTAAGATCTCTTTAAAAAACACTCACTCTATTTTACTTTTATGCTGAGGAAGAGGATGTGCAAGAGGAGGCACTTGGACTCCTCTATGGAGTCCCTCACTGAGGATATGGACTATGATGAGGGAGAGAACTCTCCCAAATCACCACTGGATGATGTCTCCTTTGCAGACATCTTAGAAATTTTAATGCAAAGAGGTGGCTGGTCATCCAAAAATCCTTCGGCGGGGTCTGTACTCCTGGAAGCCTTTGCGGTGGGCCCATCTACATTTTGGGTAGTCCCTCCAGTGGATGCTCTTATATATCTTGTCGCCCGTTGGGCCACGATGGAGATGGATACCATAGAGCCTGTACCAAAGCACCCAGATAAAATCCTTTCTCCCCCACCATGGATCGAGCGTTTTGGAGCAAGGGCATTCTTGTTGATACTATGGTGGTGGCAGCTGCTAGAAAGAAAGAGCTTGCACAACAGAGCTTGACTGTACACCTGCCAAGCAGGAAGTCTAGAGTGCTGGACAGGTTCATAAAGCTCACATTTGCCTCCTCGACTTTTTCACTTAGAGTGCTTAATTACTTGGCACATTGTATTTGCCTACAGAGAGACCTGGTTAAGGAACTCTCTGAGTTCCTGGCATAGTGCTTGCCTAAGGAGGAGCTGGATAAGGTTTCTCTGAAGCTGACCACTCTTAATTCCCTAGCTAATTCTTCAGTGAGGCTCATTTTCTATTCAGCTGAAGGATCCTCAAGGGCAGCTGTCTCCAGCATTGTGATATGCAAACATGCATGGATGAGACTTTGTGATTTCGCAGAGCCCTTTAAGGCATCTTTTGCCAGTGCCTGTTTTTATGGTTCTTCCTTGTTTGGATCATCAGTTAAAGACATCCTGACCCACAGCGGACAAGAAGGTAAGACCTTGTCTGCTGTGAGGATCAAGTTTCCACCCCTCAGTGAACCTATTCAAGGAATCAAATAGGGGCTAAAAAGACTTGGTTCTAGAAATCACAAAGTTCCTTTCCTGATCAAATAAGAGAGTACTCCTTCAGAGCCAGAGGAGGAGGCTTTAATGGGAGACGTCCACCCTAGAGGCAGAGGGGGGCCCACAAAACCAGGGATTTAGGGAACCCTTTTCCAACAAGACCTTTCAGTGCTCATGAAGTGCTGCCTGACTGTTTGACTCTGGAGGCAGTTGAGGGCCATTTTACCTTGCACCCAGGTACCTGGGCCCAAATAACAGCAAATGCTTTTGTGCAAAGAATAATATCCAGAGGGTACTTCATTACGTTTTCTCTTCCCCCTCCTAAAGTTCAAAAGAAGCTCCCTAATGTTCCATCCAGCCAGAGGGAGTTGGCAGTTCTAGAGATCAAAAGATTACTGCAAAAGGCAGTCATCCAAGAGGTCCAAGCTGAACAGAGGGGATCCGGAGCTTACTCCCATTTCATTTTGGTGCCAATGAAAACACGGGACCTGAGGCCTATCCTAGACCTAAGCGAACTCAAATTATATGTAAAGAAAGAGAAGTTCTGGAAAAGTGGATGTGTTCTGTGGACTTGAAGAATGTGTACTATCACATAAAAATAGGTGGTCCAGAAGTCACATCCACTTCTGCATTCTGCATGGGAGCCAATGACTTCCAATTTGGAGCCCTACCCTTTGGTCTTACCACAGCCCACTGGGTGTTTACCTAATGCATGTAAGTGGTCGCAGCTCATCTCCAACTGCAAGAGTTTCAAGTATTACTGTATGTAGACGATTGGCTCCTAACTGCCCCTACCCAGCGTCAACTATCTCAACCCAGCGTCAACTATCTCAGGCCAGGGACTATTTCTGTCAGATATCCCACTTCCTAGGCATGTTGGGGCTCAGCTAAACACAGTTAAACAGGTAGCTTTTTTGCCCCAACATCGCATCAAAACTTTGACTCTTTAGGTCCAAGCTATATTATTTCATCCATCTCCTCCTGCCAGATTGATTCTATGGGCCCTGTGGTCTATAGCAGCTGCTATAATCTTGGATTCCTCTAACCAGATACTATATGCACATTTTAAAATGGGCACTGGCTGTTCAAGGAGGGTCTATGTCATATAATCGAACTTCCAAAATTTCGAATACCATATGTTCGAACTTGGAAGTTCGAACATCAAAACCTCAGAACAGCAAATTTTTTCCCAGGGAAAAAAATTTGCTGTTCCGAAAAACACACACACACAGCACAAGCACACCAAAACCCTAATTAAACCTACACTACACCTTACATACATAAAACCCTAATTAAACCTACACTACACCTTACATACATAACTATCTATGGACTAACCTTAACCCAAACCCTAACCCTAAGGTCTGTCACTATCGCATACTTACCTTAGCCGCACCCTAACCATTAAGTCCATCACTATCACACACTTACCCTGCACCCTAACCCTAAAGTCCGTCACTATAGCACACTTACCATACCCGTGCCCTAACCCTAAAGTCCGTCACTATCGTACACTTACCATACCCGCACTCTAACCCCAACATCCGTCACACTCGCACACTTACCTTAACCCGATCCGTAACTTTCTCATCACAGTAGAGAAAATGTCGAAGCTGCAGAAACAGCCAACCAAATTCTTTCCCTGGGAAAGAATTCAAATTTTCGCGGCTTCGACATTTCTATTTTTCGAACTTCCCCATTCGAACTTCCAGTATTTGACATTCCAAATGGTCGATTAAATAACATAGACCCATTCAAGGATTAATTCTACCTCAGTCCCTATCTGTTTCTATCAGGTTGACCTATATTTGCAGAAGTCATTTAGAGTTGTGGATTCACTCTGATCTGTCAGTAGGCAGACCCTTCATCCTCCCCCCTCCGATAGCCACATTGACCATGGACACTTCTCATCTAGGGTTGGGGGGGCATTTCGAGGAGAAGATGGTCCAAGGCACATGGACTCCCCTACAGACCAGATTGCATATAAGTGTCCTGGAGATGAGAGCTGTCCTCCTGTCATTGCAAGCCTTTCAGGATATTTTACCTCTGGGTACCATTACGATTCACATGGACAACATGTCAGTCGTCTGGTATATCAGCAGCAAGGAGGAACCCATTCATACACACTGTGAAGACAGGTCGTGATGGTTTGGAAATGGGTGATCTCCATTATACTGGCAGACAGGCTCAGCAGGTCCATTCTAATGCCTCATGATTGGTCCCTCAATTAATCAGTAATGGATGAGATATTTGACCATTGGGGTCACAACTGCTGTGATCTCTTTGCATCTCCTCACAACAAGTGCAGCAGTTATTTCAGTCTGATCACTCCTTCAGGGAGTTCCCTGAGAGATGCTGTAGTCCACGATTGGCCTTCCGGTCTCCTTTATGCTTACCCTTCTCTTCTGCTGATCCCAAAATTTCTTCAGAAAGCCAAATGGTTGAAGAGTACTGTGATCCTCATTGCCCCCTTTTGGCCTCATCAGATTTGGTTCCCCTTCCTCTGGTCTCACCTGAGATATCCTACAAGGATACTGGAATGCAAACGAGACCTCTTCTATAACCCCACACTAGGACTCCACCCTGATCTCCCCACCCACACAAAGGTGTTTGTAGTGCATTTCATTTCAGCATTAAGGTAGTTGTATCTTTAAAGGATTGTGAAGGGTGATGACATCACTCATTTTTAACAGTATTTAGTGGTGCTGCGGTAGCGTTGTCCCCTCACAGTTAGACGTTGCCTGTTCGATTCTCAGAGCATCTTCTGTGTGGCGACATGTGTGAATGGGCGTTCCTTCGTTGAAGGTTGTGTGTTAGGCCCAGCAAGCCAGCACGTAAAACTCTGCTGCCAATCATTAGCAGACCGGAGTTCCGCTGTGGCGACCCCTAACCGGGAAAAGCCGAAAGACACAAACAATTTAAAGGCTATACTATGGCGTGCAGTTAGATTCTGATGAAGTCCCCAGTTTCAGGGGATGAAAGCGCTCAATCTGTGTTTTTATACATTGGAAGAATAAAAACAGCTTGGACTGAAGAGTTTGGCTGACTGAAAGTGTTTCCTACTGCTTCACAGTGTATACTTTGGACATTTTTCGTTATATTTTACACTGTGGTTACTTTTGTTTTTTTTTTATTTGTAAGACTATCATAGATAATAGGACATTTAGTGAAAGTCGGTATTGCGTACAGTGCTATTATGTATTCGATAGTTAAGGGAAAAAATGAAATATTCAAAAGAGTGGTATGTAAAAAAAAAAAGGTGTCAGAAGAATGGTAGGCCCTTTTCAAAATAGGAAAGGGGCTAGCAACATTAGGAACAAGTTTATTCAGAATATCTGATAGAGAAAGAAGGGAAAAAGAGTAAGAGAGACAGATATGATGAAATGGAGGTAAAAGTTAGGAGATAAGGGTAGGGTATAGAAAGGTGAAAGCATTGAGTGGGTAGTGAGTCAAGGACTAGAGAGAGAGAGATATAATGGGTTAAGTATTGTAGGATTATAAAACTGGGTAGTAGAGGAGTCAGTCTGGATTGGAGCAAGGACATAGCCAGTGAGTGATAAGATACCATTTAAGACTTTTTTTTAAATTGAGTTAGTGAGGGTTGTAGGGTTAGGTCAGCTGGAAGTGAGTTCCAGGTTTTGTCAACAAAGTTGGAAAGCAGTGGGTCTCTGGCTGAGTTGTTAGTTTTGAGTGTGTGAACCAGCAGTTTGTTGGATGATCCTAGTGACCTGGAGTTATTGTTGGAATTAATAAGGTTTTTAAGTCCAGGAATTTTTTCAGGTTGGTTGAGGACTTTGTATGCTACTGCGAGCCAATTATACTGAAGTAAGTTGGGGAATTCTAGCCACCCTAGTAGAGTAAGGTTTTGGCAATGATGTGTGTGATATGCAGAGCCAGTAGCAAATTTGGCACTGTGGTTGTAACAGCTTGAAAGTTTGCTAAGCTTAGATTTGTTCAAGTTGGTTAGAATAAAAAAATCACTGCAGAACATCACTATTTTTAAAGGTTTAATAAAATTGATGTCGACCAACAACACAGCACAAGTAGAATTGTCCACTTCTAAGCGATTTCGGGTTCAAGCACTTCTTCAGATAACTTACTATTGTATTGGATAACATATTTAAACACGGCTACAGCCAATCACTCCTCAGTAATGTACCAGCCTATTTTTATGTGTATTCTTAGTTCTAATGGCTGATAGATGTTGTAAAATCCTCACTTTGAACATGGAATTCGTCTTGCCTACATAAAAACATACACATTGTTGACATTCTGCTATGTATACCCAATCTGTTGTCCTGCAAGTGGCTCTTGCTCTAAAATGAAATATTTTTCCTGTAATAGGATGTGTGAACATTAAGGCTTTATTAATGTAACTGCAAGCCTCACACGATCCACAGGGTATAGTCCCTTCTTTCATAATAAGCTGTCTCAATTGGTGTCCCCTTTCTTGTCCCAAAATATCTTTCAAATTTTTATTTCTCCTAAAGCCAAAACTTTGCCTATCACCTATCAGCTCCTTTATGCTTTCATCAGTTCTGAGTATATTCCAATTACTTCTAACAATATCACATATACCATGTATATTGTTACTGTATGTAAACATGATCCTAACATTATGTTAACCATTAGCAAAGGAGTGGGTGGCACCCTTATTTTGCCTTTCATTGCCTTTATTTAACCAGGGACCCACATTACCTCACCTATAGACCTCTCTCTCATTCATCAACCCTTGGACAAGCTCTTTTTTATCACCTCTTTCTTGAAAGTATCCTTCCAAACTCTCAGCTTCTTGTTCAAAAATCATCTCATCCGTACAAATCCTAGAAACCCTGCAATGCTGTCCCTTTACTATATTACCAAAGGTGAATCTTGGATGCATACTATCATATCTCACCAAAGTATTTTTCCAACAGTTCTTCCTAAACAAACCAGTTGAAAATCCATCACTATCCTGTTTAATACTTACATCCAAGAAGTCAACCTCTGTTCTGGAATGGGTGACCGTAAAACGTAGGAATGAGGTCGTGCTTTCAAAGTATGTTATAAAATCTAACAGCTCATACTCCTCCCCCTTCCACAAAATAAATACATCATCTACAAAACATCTGTATAGACCGATCCTATCACTCCATGTATTACAACTGTCTAACACAAATTGTCTCTCCCAGTATGACAACACCAAATTAGCATATGTATTACCATAGGAGGTGTACCCATAGCTACCCCTTGCACTTGTCTGTAAACCTCATTCAAACAAACAAAGATATTTTGCCCCAGCACCAAAGTGAGCATTCAAGCTATCAGTTTTAATTTTCTACTGTCCACTGAGAACATACTGCCTTAATGCCACATTCTTTGCTGATGACTGTAAACAGACTTTGTATATCCAATATCACCATCATGTATCTACCCCTCATTTCTCTCTCATCAAATGCACCCAATGTTGTTAAAAATTCACTAGTATCCTGTCGGATCTCCTCTAGCTGTTCCACGTAAGGTCTCAATATAGTTTCTAGCCATATGGAAATATTCTCTGTAATCCCGCCTCTTCCTGATGCTATGGATCTGAGGGGGATCCCTTAGACCCTTATGTATTTTAGAAAGTGCTTTAAATACGGGAATCACAGCATTATCTTTCTACAAGAACTTAAAAAGATCCCCATCCATTAAACCTTGTTCTAAACATTCAGTCAAACAGTTCTGCACTTTTTTAATAACATGACCCACAAGTATAGGCGAAATAGGAACATACGTATTAATATCCGACAATAACCTTTTCAACTTGTCATGATAAAACACCCTATCTAAAACCTCAACCTCCCCGCCTTTATCCGCTTGTGTTATGACCAATTCACTGTTATTCTGCAAACCTCGTAGGGCCACTCGTTGTGGCAATGTTAAATTGTGGAATTTTTTATTTCCATCCTCATACGAATACTGCAAAAAATCTTGTTCGCAGCATTTAATAAAGGTGTGCATTGAACCTGTAAAGGGGGGGGGGACAAAACCACTAGGTTGTCGTAACCCTTTACCATATATTTGTTTTAACATAACATTTCTACAAAAAACATAATGTCCATAACAATCTCATTAAAAGAGCTTTCTCGACTTGGGACAAAGTCAATCCCTTATTTAAAACATTTAACTCATCATTGGAAAGTGTATGACGAGATAGATTATAAACAATACCATTGTCCAAGTTACCAGTCAATCCAGTGTCCTCCTCTTCTTTGCTCCTCTCCCTTCGCTGAGGTAGCACTTCCACTCCCCTTTCTTCTTCACCGGAGCCGGCAAATGCTCTAAAAAACATTCATGACAAACAACTTTTTAGGCCTGGCCCCCAGTTCGAGCAGCCGACCATCAGTATCTCTCCCGCTGGCTACCACTGTAAAGAACTTAGAAGCAACATCAGTACTCAACGATTGCAAGACAGTATCCGCTCCTTGTTGCACATCTCCTTCTATCCCCCATGTAGTATGCATCGAGGCTTGTCCCTGTGATGAATGTGAACCCAACACAGGCCTGGTGTCCGTGGACTGGGCGTCATCCATTATACACACAGATCTGGTGTCTGTAGACCGACCGTCATCCGTTCTACACATATTCTGTCCCACATCCGATCCAGCCGAGGGAGCATTGCTTAAGGTGGTTTTGGTTGGTATCTCTACGGTTGTCTCTAGGCCACACAAAAATGTTACCTCTTGTAAAATCTTCATAATCTCTTTGGAGTGTCTTGACCTTCTGCTGCTGTATCTTATCATCACTGACAGAAAGAGTGTGGTATAACTCATCAAGTCTTTGAGTATGGACATTGTTTTTTTGTAGAATTGTTATGTTAAAACAAATATATGGTAACAGCCAACCACTCCAACAAGGGTTACGACAACCTAGCAGTTTTGTCCCCCCTTTACAGGTTCAGTGCACACCTTTATTAAATGCTGCGAATCAGATTTTTTTGCAGTATTTGTATGAGGATGGAAATAAAAAATTCCACAATTTAACATTGCCACAATGAGTGGCCCTGCGAGGTTTGCAGAATAACAGTGAACTGGTCATAAAACAGGTGGATAAAGGCGGGGCAGTTGTGGTTTTAGATAGGATGTTTTATCATGACAAGTTGAAAAGGTTGTCGGGTATTAATATAGCAATAACCCACACCTGGGTGTGGGTAATGCTGGATTTACCCACGGTTGGTGTGGTTTGGTCACGAGTGGCCAAACAAAGCCAACCGTGGGTAAATCCAGCATTACCCACACCCAGAAGTGGGTTATTGCTATTATACAATGACATTAGTTAAGAAAGAAAATAATTACTTTTCTTAAATAATGGCATTGTATAATGCCTCCTTGCTGCCCTTCAGCAGCTGTCTGGTATTCTGCGGCAGTTCTGATGTACTGCACATGCGTATGCCAATGCAGTACATCAGAGCTGTGGGCAAAAGCAACGGAGAAAGCAAGATCTCCGTTGCTTTTTACAAACTGTTCCGCTGTGTTAAATGGGTATAACATAGCGAGACAGCTTTAAAAAAGCAATAGAGATTCTCCGTTGCTTTTTTAAAGCTGTCTCACTATGTTAAACCCATTTAACATAGCGAGACAGTTTTGAAAAAAGCAATAGAGAAAGCAAGATCTCCGTTGCTTTTTACAAATTGTTTTGCTATGTTAAATGGGTTTAACATAGTGAGACAGCTTTAAAAAAAGCAACGGAGAATCTCTGTTGCTTTTTTTAAAGCTTTCTCTCTATGTTAAACTCGTTTAACATAGTGAGACAGTATGAAGCAACGGAGACCTTGCGTTCTTCATTGCTTAAAAAAAGAGTTATAGTAATAGAAAAAGCCAGGGTGACCGGACCTTTTTTGCATTACTATAACTGATTTACAACGTACACGCTGACCAATCAGCGTGCAAGTTTTTGAATATTAATGGGGGTCGTTGTATAATACGTATGTTCTTATTTCGCCTATACTTGTGGGCCATGTTATTAAAAAAGTGCAGAACTGTTTCACTGAATGTTCAGAACAAGGTTTAATGGATGGGGATCTTTTTAAGTTCTTGTGGAAAGATAATGCTGTGATTCCCGTATTTAAAGCACTTCCTAAAATACATAAGGATCTGAGGGATCCCCCCTCAGACACATAGTATCAGGAAGAGGCTGGATTATGGAGAATATTTCCATATGGCTAGAAACTATATTGAGTCCTTATGTGGAACAGATAGAGCAGATCCTACAGGATACTAGCCAATTTTTAACAACATTGGGTGCATTTGATGAGAGAAAAATGAGGGGTAGATACATGATGGTGACGGATGTACAAAGTCTGTTTACAGTCATCAGTAATGAATATGGCATTAAGGCAGTATGTTCTCTGTTGGGTGCCATGGGAGTGGACAGTAGAAAATTAAAACTGATAGCTCGAATGCTCACTTTAGTGTTGGAGCAAAATATCTTTGTTTGAATGAGGTTTACAGACAAGCTCAGGGGGTAGCTATGGGTACCCCCTGCGCTAATACATATGCTAATCTGGTGCTGTCATACTGGGAGAGACAATTTGTGTTAGTTGTAATACATGGAGTGATAGGATCAGTCTATACAGACATTTTGTAGATGATGTGTTTATTTTGTGGAAGGGGGAGGAGTATGAGCTGTTAGATTTTATAACATACTTGGAAAGCACAACCTCTTCCTACGTTTTACGGTCACCCATTCTAGAACAGAGGTTGACTTCTTGGATGTAAGTATTAAACAGGATAGTGATGGATTTTCAACTGGTTTGTTTAGGAAGAACTGTTGGAAAAATAGTTTGCTAAGATATGATAGTATGCATCCAAGATTCACCTTTGGTAATATAGTAAAGGGACAGCTTTGCAGGGTTTCTAGGATTTGTACAGATGAAATGATTTTTGAACAAGAAGCTGAGAGTTTGGAAAGATACTTTCAAGAAAGAGGTTATAAAAAAAGAGCTTGTCCAATGGGTGATGAATGAGAGAGAGGCCTATAGGCGAGGTAAGATGGGTCTCTGGTTAAATAAAGGCAATGAAAGGCGAAATAAGGGTGCCACCAACTCCCTTGCTAATGGTCAACATAATATTAGGATCATGTTTACATATAGTAACAATATACATGGTATATGTGATATTGTTAGATGTAATTGGAATATACTCAGAACTGATGAAAGCATAAAGGAGCTGATAGGTGATAGGCCAAATTTTGGCTTTAGGAAAAATAAAAAATTGAAGGATATTTTGGGACAAGAAAGGGGACCGCGATTGAGACAGCTTATTATGAAAGAAGGGACTATACCCTGTGGATCATGTAAGACTTGCAGTTACATTAATAAAGCCTTAGTGTTCACACATCCTATTACAGGAAAGATATTTCATTTTAGAGCAAGAGCCACTTGCAGGACAACAGATTTGGTATACATAGCAGAATGTCAACAATGTGTATGTTTTTACGTAGGCAAGATGAACTGTTTGTTCAAAGTGAGGATTTTACAACATCTATCAGCCATTAGAACTAAGAATACACATAATGCCTCTTCTAGGCACATTGATCAGAATGAGGGACATGTTTTTACATTTAGGGTTATTTGGAACATGAGAAAAAGTTCTAGGGGGGCAATATGAAAGATTTGACAGAACTTGAGGAAACCAGATGGATTATTGAACTTATGGCTCACAGGCATCCTGGTCTTAATGGGATAGTTCCAATGAAACCCACCTTAAAAAATAGGCGGGTACATTATTGAGGAGTGATTGGCTGTAACCGTGTTTAAATATGTTATCCAATACAATAGTAAGTTATCTGAAGAAGGACTTCAACCCTAAAGTGCTTAGAAGTGGACAGTTTTACTTGTGCTGTGTTGTTGGTCGACATCAATTTTATTAAACCTTTAAACATAGTGGTGTTCTGCAGTGATTTTTTCTATTTGGACTATGTGCTGTGCTTTGCAGACCTTTGGTGAGGTATCTACAATATATTTTGTACAAGTTGGTTAGAATAGGGTAGGCATATAGAAGGGTTGAGAGTAAGTGAGTGTGGGCAATGGCAGTCCTTGTTAACGGAGTTGGGAAAGGTTTATTTCTATATAATGAACTTAATTTTTTATTAATAGTTTTGGAAGTTTGGTTGACATGCATATCAAATTTGAGGTAGTTATTTACAAGTACCCATAAGAGTTTGGTATGAGTATCAGGGGAAATAATGCTACCATTGTTAGATCTTATAGTAAAGGAGAGTGGGGTGAAGCTATGATTGGGGGAGAGTAGTAGTAGTTTAGTTTTGTTAGGGTTCAAAATCAGGTGACTGTTAGAGAGCCAATTTTCTGTTGAATTGAATATTTTCTGGGATAAGGTCAGCAGGTCTGTCGGGGAAGGGGCTGAGCCGATCAAAGTAGAGTCATCAGTGTATTGGATACATGTTGCATCTGGGATGACAATATAGAGGCCATTAATAAAGACTGAAAATAGAAGGGGACCTAAAATAGAGCCCTGGGGAACTCCAAGGGTGACAGGTAGCAGGGTGGATTGGTTGTTCTGCCACAGGATAGCCTATCATCTACCACTCAGACCAGAACAGAACCATTGAATTCCATTGACCATTGGCCAGTTATCCAGAGGTATGGGTTTCAGAGTATGTATGAGTAGTTGGTGGTTAACCATATCAAAGGCCTTGGACAGTTCAAGAAAGAGGGCTGAGGATAGTTTACTGCTGTTTCTGTTAAGGTTTATGGTGTTAGAGAAAGAAAGGAAAGCAGAGGTGGTACTGTGATATGGCCTGAAGCCATGCTGAGGTAAATTGTCCTGAATGAGATGGTGCAAAAGTTGTTTATGGATGTACTTCTCCATTTTTGGCCAGTGGGAAGAGAATGGCAGTGGGTCTATAGTTGGATAGTTCTGTAGATCTGCCACCTTTGTGGAGCGGTATACCATGAGATGTTTTCAAGATGGAGGGGATAGAGTTTTCTGTTAGAGTTCTCTTGATCAAAATGAAGACTGGGAATGCTATGGCATCTGCGGCTTTTTATAGGTATTCTGCTGGGAGGAGGTCTACAGCTAGGACGGTAGGTTTTAATTTGTTATTAAGAGATCTGATAAGTGAGGTAGAGACTGGTTGGAAGCTAAAGGAAAGTTGAGTAGAAGGTATAGCTGTGAGGGAGTTAGAGCAAATGGGAGTTAATTGACTGGCAAGGGTTTGTATAGTCTCTGTGAAAAAACTATTAAAGGTATTAGCAATGTCTTCCGGGGGGCGGGTTAGGTAGAAGTGGCCGGAGTTGGAGTAGTAGTTTGACCTGGATGAAGAAGTCTGTTTAGACCTGCCCAGAACTTTTGAGGTTTATTTTTGTGTTTTGGTTGAAGATTATAGTAGTAGTTTTTTTTTGTCTAGTAGAATGGATTTTTTTGAATCATTCCTAAGCTGATGATATTTCAGCTGGTCTAGGGGAACTTTAGTTAGGAGCGAGGAGTGAGCCCGAGTGTAGTGGGGCTCAACCAGACCACAAGATTCCAGGAGCCTGTGAATACCCCTTTTCAGCGCCTATTTCTTCAATCCTTTCTTTTCTTTTCTTGAGTCCTTATTCTAGCTTCCCAGAAAGCTTCCACCAAGAAAGTTTATAAAAGTAAGTGGAAAAGATTTTCTATTTGAGCCTCTAATCATCACATTGACCCCTTTTCAGCACCTATTTCTTCATTCCTTTGTTTTCTTGAGTCCTTATTTAAAGAAGGTTCCAGTTTTGCGATTATTAAGCTCCAGCTAGCAGCTATTTCCAATTTTCATTTAGGATTACCTTCGGGATCTATAGCTTCAACCAGGTTATGTAAAGCATTTTTGAAAGGTGTCTTTCTTCTCAGACCTCCAATCAAATACCCTATTCCTCCATGGGATCTGACTGTCATTCTGCAAGGATTGACCCAGAAACCTTTTGAAATGGTTAATGATTGTGACTTGAAATTTTTGTCCTGGAAGTCTGTTGTCCTCGTAGCCATTACCTCAGCAAAAAGAGTTTCTGAATTGCAGTCACTTTCATCTAAACCTTCATATATTATTTTTCACAAAGATAGAGTTTGTCTATGTGCTAACCCATCCTTCATGCCAAAAGTGGCCACAGAGTCTAACATACATCATTGCATTCAGTTGCCAGTATTCTCTCCTAACTATTCTAACAAAGGAGGATATATGTTACATTTCTTGGGTGTTCACAGGTACGTTTCTGTCTACATATAACAATACAATTCAGAAAATCTGAGCAGTTATTTGTCTTCTTCTCCTCTAACTGTCAGGGTCAAGCAGTTTCTAAAGTGACAGTAGGAAAGTGGATAACTAGCTGCATAAATTTTATTTATGAGAAAAATGGTTTGAAATTGCCTAGTCTTCCAAAAGCCCATTCAACAAGATCCATAGCTGTGTCATTGGCTTTTTCATCTAGACTTCCAGTTGATGATATTTGTGCTGCAGCAACCTGGTCTAAGTCTTATACCTTCATGATAAGTTGTACATGATCTCCAGGAGCAGGACATCTTTTGGCTTGTTAGTGCCCTGGCATATCCTTCCTTGAGGCCACCCAAGAAATCATGTAGCTGGGGTCTCTGACCCATCAGTGAAGCAGAGTGAGGGGGACAACATCAGATTTATTAGTTATGTACTTACCATAATTTGGTATCTGTGTTGTCCTTCTCTCACTCTGTTTCACCTTCCCGCCCAGTCATCTCCTTCCAAGACGTATGGTCTTTTAGAGGATCTGAAAATAGTCTTTGTGTGAACCTGCATTCCAGGTTGAGCCCTTTGTTTCTTTCTTCTTCTTCTGTTTGCTTTCTGTTAGAGGCAGCACACTCGATCTGAGGAGATGGAGCTTGAGGCAGAGGATTATGGGTAAGCAGTGGCGGCTGGTGACTTCAAATCAAAGGGGGGGCTGCAGGAAATAGCTGAATGGGTGGGGTCAATGGGAAGGGGTGCGGACAACTAGAAAGGGGAGGAGCTATGCTCAAAACCACAAAAACTAACTTTAATTAAATATGCTGCCCTGGGTGCCAAATCCTCATTATGAGAGTCCAATCAAGACAAATGAAGTGTAAAAGAATAAAAATATTTTGATGCATTGGCTGCTTGACAGCTTACTTAATATCTAGATGGAAACAAAAAGGTTGTGAGGCATGAAAAAATAAATTACTTTTTAAATACATTACTGGAATGCCAGTCAAAATCAAGTATAAGAAAAGCAAGCAGCACTCAACTCAAACCGCTTCTCCTTGCACTGCAGTTCTAATTATAATTTATATTCAGCTTTATTAAAGTACCAAGTAACATGCTGAAAGTAGCAATCTCTGTGATGCCCCCACTTGTAAAAATTTTTCTTATCCAAAAAAGACCTGCTGCCTGACAACTATCTACTTGTTTCATGGGGAAAACATGATCAAAGTAAAAAATGAAAAGCAAATAAGCTCAAGATACATTACTTAAAGGATTACTGTTCAGGTTATGGACCACACATGAATGGCATTCTGTTTAGTTTACGGGTAAAGCCCTCAGAGATTACTGGAAGTCTCCAACAAGTGTAATGAGCTGCTTAAAATAATGTAATCCTGTCCTTTATTACAAATACTGTCATATGCATTTCAATACCCAACGCTTATACATTATCTAGTTAAGTATTCTCTGTATGGCAACAACAATAAGGCTTCAATGTTGGCAATTCTTTAACAGTATGCTTATTAAAGCTTACTTGCATGTTATGATCTCAGACAAGCTTACCTGATGGTCATTAAAGCATTGCTACTTAAAACACAGAGCAACAGGCACTTTCTGAGTAATAAGCATAAAACAACAGTACAAAAATATGACAGAAACCAGACCATCCTGCAAAATCAAGAACAGATGAAAAGCCACTGTAATACTTGTGTCTACCTTGGATGGGGGATACCCTGCACATTTACACTGCATAACTGCTACTTGCCTTAAATGTCTCTGGCTGACTGTGATGGCCCTGACACATTTGTCATACCTCTCACCCTCAGAGCAAGGCCATACATACAAGTGGGACAAAGGCCTAAAAATAAGGACAATTTTTAAATATTACTCTTATAAACTTAGAAAGATAATAGAATAGTAGGTCTTGCATTAGTATGAATTTTGTGAAGGGTATGAAATCTGAAACTCAAATGTCTGTCATTAGTTTCTAACTTCAGTCTTTAATGATTTACCAGTAATTTGCCAAAAAAAAAACAATTTTATGAAAAATGGACCAAAAATGTGATGCAAAAATATAAAATAGCCACACAATACAGCTGGGAACCTGTCAAAGAAGGGACACTTTTTTAATAATAGTACTGCTAACTTGAGCAGCTGACAAAAGAATCTACATGCATTTCTGAAATAAAAGTAATCTATAACTCTGATTATTACAGTTATTTCTTAATTGTAAACCCTCCATGTTTTCTTCCAAAATTGCTATTTTGCAGAGGGATTATTAGGGGAAGAGCAACATTTTGAGCCAAATTTGGAGACAGTTGAGAGGTTTTGCTACACCTAATTCTATAAAGCAATTTATTTGCATGTACCTCTCAACCTGTTAATGCAATAAATCTGGACAAGGCCAAATATATTGGGGGAACATATAAACAGTACTAAAAATTGCTCTTGTATAAACTGAGACAGTTGATAGAATAACAGGTCTTACTTTAGCATGCATTTTTCTGAAGGTTATGAAGTCTGAAACTCAGTGTGTCATTATTTACTGACTTAATTCCTAAATGATTTTCCAGAAAACCACGCATTTTATGAGGAACAAACCAAAAATAAGAAGCAAAATTCTATTCATTCTGTGAAAATCTGGACAGTTGGGAGGTATAGTTCAGCTGGGGCTGTCTTTGAGTTTGCTGCCCTTCCCCCTCAAAAAATCATGGTCGAATGGAGCCCTCCCCCCTGCAACCATTCCAATGATCCATTACTTGGCTATTTCACTCCATTTACCATAAACACTAATGTGCATACTGCTTTACTTCTATGATAATTTGGATTTAATTTGAAAGTCTTATTTTGCATTTTACAGCACAAACACTAAGACATCTGCTAAACAAAGCAATGCAGTCTCACAATGAAAACAGGCTTAGCATTAAAAACTTTTCTTCCCTTGAAACTCACATTCAATGAAACAGCATTGAAACCCACATTCAAAGAAAATACATTTTGCCAGTGGCAGATAAAGGTTAACTTTGGGCTGTTTTCAAATCATAGGCCCCTTGCACATGAAACATACATGTGCTCTTTGATACACCTTCCTGATTGTACTCAATTATATTCCTTGTACAATACAGTACAGTTGTTAGATGGCATTTTAAATTTATTGTTTTGAACATTTTTCCAGTAAACAATGAAACAAAATGCATGCACCAATGATGAAACTACCCAGTTCAGAACATTTCCATCATAAAAGTCTACTCAACCTTCTACAGTCCACCAGTATCAGTAAATATGCACAATCTCTGAAGTAGTAAAAGTCATCTAAATAATTCCACATTAAAGAAATCTAACAATGAAGAGGTTGCTGCTAGCAAACAACTTTATATGTCATTGTTTATTCATCTACAAATAAAGTGCCTGTTGCCCTTGAGGAATAAATTGCCTATGTTGCATGCATTAAAAAAAATGATAAGCTAGTAATATCACAATAGGGACTGTATGGCAAACTGATAACAGGTTCATAGTTACTACTCTAGGTATCTTTGCCAAAAGGACTGCAGCATCCACCCACTTTACAACACAGTACAGTATCAGCAATGCATCTACTGTGGGAGTAGAACCCACAGCCTTCTGCATCAAAAGCAAGTACACTACCTGTTGTGCTATTAACAATGCAAGCAGACTCAGAATAAGCAGCACTAAAGTTTTGTTCCCCTGCAGCTCTCAGCTCCTTGTAAAATCTACTTGACACGCAGTTGTATCTCTAAACTTTGCAGCACAAGAAATCTGGAAAAAGACGAAATTTATTGGGGGGGGGAACAAAAGCCCAAAAACTAGAGACACATTTTAAACATTGCTTGTATAATGTTGGAAAGTTGCTAGAATAAAATGCTGTGTTACCACTGCCACGTCTTTAACCCAGGGGACCCTGTGCAAAACAGTCAAATAAACATACCACTATGCCAAATCAGCTGTTTTGTGAAAGAGAGGAAAACGAACTTAAATGGCTACCATTTAGTGAATTCAGTTCTCAACATAGCTGTCAACCTCTTGGCACAAAACACCTGAACAAAGCCAATAATGGGAGGAATACAGCCCCCAAGCATATTCAATGAATTCAGTTCTCACTATAGCTCTCAACCTCTTAGCAAAAAACATGTGGACAAAGCCAGTAATGGGGGGGAATACAGCCCCCAAACATTCAATGAATTCAGTTCTCACCATAGATAACTCTCAACCTTAGCACAAAATACCTGGACAAAGCCGGAAATGGGGGAATACAGTCCCAAAAATAGGGATAAATTTAAAATATCCATGTTATAAACTTAGACAACTGCTAGAACAGTTTTGAGTTACCATGTACTTTCTGAAGAATATAAAGTCTGAAATTCAAATGCCTGTTATTTTTTAAACATTTAACCAGGAAACTAATCTGACTTGGAACAAAAGACAATTTTTAGCAGAGCAGGGAGAAATGCCAGACGCATCTTTGTAATATGGGAGGACATGCAGACACCACACAGAAGGCACCCCAGCCAAGAATCAAACCAGAGAACCTGTAGCTGTTAGGCAGCAATGCTACCAGTGCACCACTGCACTACAGATTTTGCAAGGAAAAATGTAGATACAGAAACCACAGATTTTATGAGGAACAGAACAAATATGAGGCAAAAATCTGCAAATATTTTTAGAAATGGTGGTGGATAGGGAATTCAGGTCCTTGCCACCTGCATCCAAGGTACAAGGTTCAAGCCTGAGTATCTCTACCCACCACCATTTGCTCTCTCTAGCCACCAGTATATAGTAACTGGGGCATTACACACACACACACACACACACACACACACACACACACACACACACACACACACACACACACACACCCTTTGTCCAGCAGTATAATTCCTGTTACAAAGCCTTCACTTACCTGCTGTAAATACATGTCCTACCCGTTGAACAGCCAGTGACCAAACACCTACCTGTTTCATGAACAAAGCAATCCAGCCAGCGACCAAAGCATCTACCTGAAGTAGTAATCCATGAATGAAGCCAAGCCCGCGCAATGAATGTCCCGCGAGAGCAGCTCACCTCTCAGTCCTCATTGGTTCTGCCTGCAGCCGAAGCAGTCCGGACCTCCTCTTCTGTGTGGTCGTCACCGCACAGATTCCTGGGTGCGTTGCAGCAATGATTGCTGGGTACCTTTCTGTCTCTATCCGGACTGCTGATAAAGGCAGTCAGAGGTCTTCTAATGTGTCTGCCCATGCGCAGAGGAGTCGGGACTCGTGCTTTTTTTTTTCTTCTGTTTTTGTTTTCTAGTTTTAAAGATTTTTCTTTTGTTTTTTCTAGGTGGGAGGGCTGCAGTCCGGCAGTCCGATAGCATGAGCCACCCCTGTGGGTAAGGGAGGAGCTCAAGCCTGGAAGCTAAAGTCTGTAGAAGGCAGTCGAGTTGGATCGGAGGATTGGCTCCGTAACCCATCTGTGAAGCAGAATGAAAGAAGGACAGCATAGATACCAATAACTAATAATTTAGTTTCACATATCTTGGAATCACAGATCTTGAAATAAGGCAGCATTGTGTCAAATATCACACTGGTGGTGTATGGAGGAAGGGGTATTTAGTAAGTAAACATGCTATAATTGTCTTTTATAACACTCCCACGCTTTTAAACAAGTATATAAATGGAATGGTGAATTTCTACACGTTATTTTATTTTTTTTTTTCAACTACTATTTGGATTGCTTGTTTGTATCTTTTTATTAAAAAGGTTTGACTTAAAGCAGCTTTTGCTTCCCTACTTTCATTAGTGGATTTATACTTTGGAAAGTTTTAAAGAAAGTACTTCTACCATGTGTTATTAGGTTGGATATTCACAGTATGTTTTTTATTAGGTGCCTGAACTGTAGGGAATCTTAGATCTTCCACACAAAGAAGTTTCCTCATTATTTGTTTTTGGACCCAGTATATTCATGGTTTGTGAGACTTTGAGGGATACCACAGAGACTGTTTGTTTAAGCTCCCTACTAACAGTCAAAGAGTCTTTGTGGATGACATCTTTTGTGCCAACATGAATATAAGCAGATCATACTTCCTAACATTAAGGTGCTTTAAGGCCTTACATGCTCTATTTTTGCTCCTGGCAAGCATAACACTGTTCGATGTTCATTATCTTCACTGCAAAATTAGGCATCATTTCTTCTAATAGTTGAATCTCTGATTACAAGAATACCTTTCCTGACTAGATTTGAAGAATCTTCAACTTCTAATTCAGTAATATCTGCTCTATCAGTTGTTAAAAAAGAATTATCTTCATCACCATTAGTCTTATTAATCCAGCTATTTTCATAGCTTATTGCATTTGCAAAAATGCATTTCTCATCCAGCTGCTTTGTGCATCCATAGATTGAGGTTGTCAGTATCCGGCGTTCTTCTCTTATATCACCCTAGGTTGGGCTTGAACCCACAATCCCTGGTTTAGGAGGCTAATGCCTTGTTCATTAGGCCACTGTACCATTTGATTTTCTTAACATGGATTTTTAAAAATTGTTTCATTCTTACAGATGACTTCAACTTGGACTGCTTTGGCTTCCATGATGAAACTCTTAAACAACAAAGAAACAAACCTTTACAGTTTCACCCAGCTAATTACACAACCCACTTATGTCAACCCTCCCTCCATTAGAAACATACTTCTTAATCTGTTTACTGTCTCTCCATAGAGATGCTCCTCTATGCTAGTCCTTTCTAACACTCACTTTTATCACTTTATTTCATGCTGGACTTTCAGGAAACCTAAACTTCCCCCTGTTAGGGTGATATGAAGGGGAATTCCCTTCTCATTAAGAAAACTCTTGTCATACTGGTCCCCGTCACCCCCCCCCCCCAATATATCTAACTCTGAATGTGTTTTTCAAGTATTCTGCTCCTTATTCTGACCAGTTCAGTTTAACTGTCTAACCACTGTATTAAGGACATCTCCTGCTCCATCTCACAAAAAAAATAAAAACAAACTGAAACTTAGGGAGAAAACTTGGATACTATGGAAATCCTTTATTTACCTAGAGTAACACTTCCACTGTCAAACCTGAGAAAACAGACTAGGATTGATATCTGAGAAGCTAAATTTAACTGTTGCAGATAATAGCAACAGTTCTTCCTTTTGTAACCTAGCTTCTTGGTCATTCTAAGGAGGTATTTAACAATTAACTGCTCAAACAGTACCTCTTTGACATCAATTGACATAGGTAGAGAATTCAAAAAATCCTTCCTTATGTTACCCCAAAAAGTTCTACCCAAATCACAGTTGCATTCCCTTCCTTTGAATTTACTGCAGTCTTATCAAACACAGTTTATGAGCTTTAGATGGGAATCCAAAACCAGAGTACTTCAGAAGGCTTTTACATCCCAAGTACATAAGGAAAGCTGCTTCATTCATCTGCCAACATCCCTCCTTCATCTTTGCACACACTGTCTTGCTAATCTCTTGTTTCCATCCTGGTATCAGTGTCTCCACTACTCTCTTTTTAGCCACAAAGAATATAATTGCAAATTTTATTAAAAGCCTGCTAAATTTTCTGAGCTCAAAAAAGTAAAAAGTCTTTTTGATTCAGTGCATCATTCTCTTCTTATAAAACCAAGTGGCTTCCCAGAACCTTAACACATCCTGTTTAGCATGTCTTTCAAACTACCTCCTTCGCACACTCTTTGCAGTTAGGGTAAACAATACCTTGCCCTGTGCATCTTTTTTCACATGTGAAGTTCCAAGGGTTTCGTGTATGAATCTGTCCTTTTTTTGTTTACAAACTCGCTCCCTCAAGAACAATTCAGTATTAATGTGTTAGTTTTTGATCTTCTGTTACTAAGATCTGTAAATACTGTACTCTGTGTCAGATCTCACTATACGGGGACTTTAATAGTATTTTAATGTGTTCATCCAACATCGCCTAAAAGTTAACTCATCAAAAACTAAATCTATATTACAGTGCCACATCTGCATAACTGCCCATATTATGTATCACTAACCCACAAAAGGAACCCCTTTGGACACATAAGCATCGTCAGTTAACTTGATCCTACCCGGTCATTAAACAATCATATTGAATTCACTGTTCTCCAAGTTATTAAAGCAGATGAAACTCTCAGTACAGACTAACACACCTTCTTACCCCCACACACAAAATACATGTCCAAGAACATTCTCATTCCAATACTTGAGTACTGTCTCCCTGTCTTTGCTTTAGGTAGCTCAAAAACTATAATGCCCCCTCCACCCCCTTATACTGAAGCAGTGGCACTCTAGAGCACATCATTGTAAGCTACTATTTACCACCACCACCCCTCTGACTGATAATTACAGAGCTTCACTGCTGCTTACCACTATTATCTATAAGCTTGTTTTTCTACACCTCTGCCCTTCTGATGCTCATTTACTCAGTTGAAACAGTGGCCACTACTCACTATGTAATATAAATGATAATACTTACACCCTGATTAACATTCCCTTTACCTTAAGCTGCACTGAAAGTTGTTTTTTTTATATAGAACAGGGTCATGCCTTATGAAATTCTGTTCCAGGAGATGTAAAATATTATCCTAATATGTCTGCATTCATATGCTCCTTAAAAGAACATTACTTTGAATAATGCAATATCACTGTTTTGATAAACTTCCTTAGCACTTTCATGTTCTAACTTATTCTGCTTTTATATTTTATTATTGGTACTTCATTGTTGTTATGTTATGTTACTGTGACTTTTTGCCTGCATAGGCCTGGTTATTGCTAAAAAGGGTCATTTGATCAGTCTACCTTTCGATTTACGAAATAATAAATAAAAGTCTGTGCCATTTCAGGAAGTGGATAAATGTATACAGGTTCATAGATAAGTACTAAGCTAACTGCCCTTGCGAGCCTTTTTAAGCTTAGCCAATTATCCCTTGTGAGATTCAAACCCTGCACCTTGTGTTTATAAGGCAAACACCTTAACCATTAGGCAACCCTCCCAATCCTTTGTTTAATTATGTTGTTAAATTATCAGCTCTTGATTTCCAGATCATCTCTCAATAATTCCCAAGTGAGTAAGCACTAAGCATTCCCAGAATATAGATGTTATCTTCAGAAAATCTCTGTCAGTATTGAAAGATGACTTCATTCAGAAGCTTCATGTGTGTCATGATTCTATCATCCAGAGTCTAAAAGAAAACAGAGTAGTCTGTTTCATAGGCTGCCAAAAGAATGACAACTATCTTGTAATACTTAAGTAATACTTAAGGTATTACTGAGCTAAAATTTGTACTTGATTTTTTTTTTTTTTAAGAACTCCATTCCAGATAGGTACAACTGTAGTCATTCTAAGAGAAGCAGTTTGAGTGAATAGTGTTTCAAGGCTGAGAGTTCTGACTCTCAGTTAAGAATATATACAGTATCATGCTGTAGCACAATCCCAGCAGTAACCAGTGAACTGCAGTGAGGTTAGCTTTGCTGACATCAGTGACATTCGTTCCTGTTAAAGCTGCATTTTCCCCTTTCCTACATTCTGCATAATTTTTTACAGTGTTTACAATGAAGATAAAACGGTTAGCAAAGTACATAATTTAGTTATATAATACAATAGCTGTTAATATGTGAAGCTTTGGATTCTCTTCTTCTGTGGAAAAAAAAAAAAAAGCTTACTCTCATTTTCCTCTTTTTAGGCTTACCTGAAGACATATGTCCCCTTGTTCTCACCTCAAAGACTCAGGAAATCTTTAATTGCAAGGCTGATCAGGATGTCACACAAGAAAACCCTTATAAAACTATTACAAAAGAAGAAATCCTTCATGACATGAAGACAAGGGGTGCAATCTCTGATTTCCATCCTGTCAAGCAGCACATCTTGGTGAGTGTTACCTTTCACGATCAGGAAAAAAAAATTGAAATGCAGACCTCTTTGGTAGGGCCCAGTTGTTGATATACTTAGTCAAAAGTTTTTTGGGTTTTTTTTGCACTGTTCAGATGAAATGATATTTCCTTTTATGTTTTACTTTCTTCATCTTGTTAGCAGTAATCAAAAATATGTGACAGTTTAAATCTCATTAGTAAATGGAAGGAGTCGTTAAAATTGTGAAAGTATTTAGTGTATCATAATTCTTCAGGGATATATTTTCACTTAGTCAAAAGTGTATCAGTAACTTGCAGTAATAAAATGTAATGCTTATTAAAATGTACTGAATTTCTTTCTCTGTCTATAAATATATATATTATATACGTGTGTGTGTGTGTGTGTGTGTGTGTGTGTGTGTGTGTGTGTGTGTGTGTGTGGGGGTGGGGGTGGAGGGTGAGAAATAAATAGCTCATTTAATTAAGTGAAATGACACAGTGTGTGGCGAATGCAGGGAGAGGTGATTGAGGCACATGCAGCACAAGTGTCATAGTAGGAAAATAACTCAGTCTGCATTGCATGTAAATGACAACATAATAACATGCAAGTGAATGTCATAATGTTGACCAGAGAGCTGATTGTGCTGAAATGGGACTCATATTCCATTGAGATAATTTAGTGCAGTTGTCTGTAAATCTTGCCAGTAACACAAAGCATAATCACCACTATTCTGTTATGATGCCTATTTCTGTTTGTGTATGGGCTGTTGGGTCACATATGGTGTGCTTGTCTAGGGAACTAAACTGCTCTAATTGCATTTTTCATCATTCTAATGACTAGAAACGTCATGCTACTGCACTGCCGTTTGTTCCATTCACAAACGTTGAGCTCTCACGGGGTGTGTCCACTTGTGGAATCAGATCAAGCTACTTTCACCGTGCATCAAGCTACTGACCATGTAGATTGCTTTAGTGGTGACGGCATAGCACTACTGTGATGCCTGTTGATGTGCGTCATATGGCATTTGGTATATGTAGCCTTGTGCCCTGACTGCCATTTTACCTCCTGGACTTGACCTGTGAATGGAGATGGCCTCAATAGGCTCGGTCTCTGGCTGGCTTTTCACCTGGTGCAGAAGAGGGCGCAAGATTCTTTTACATCGGCTGCATAGGTGTCTGTGAAAGAACTTGCTTGGTGTTCTGTGAGGGTGGACGGATGGCTCTTGCTTGCCATGGCATCAACTGCTGTGATGAACAGTGCCATCATAACTTAGCATCCTGAAGAGTTGTCAACCAGACCTTCTCCACTAGTGAGAAGAAGTGGCAGAGGAGAGAGAGACCATATTAAGGTAAGCAATCTGTTTTTATATTGTTACTACAAATAGGTCTGTTACTAATGACCTCCTTCTGTCACTGGAATGCTGTGCTTATTAGAGTCCATGTCTTATATTTCAAGTGCCTCAGGAGATAGAGGAAAACAAGATTGTCTGAAAAATAAGGCAGAGCAAGCTCTCCAGGTAGTGGAGTAAGTGTAGTGGATTGTTGGTAATGCTATCCTACTGTAATAAAACAATAGAAAATAATAACGAGCAGTTGTATTGCGATTACTTTGGTCTTGTACTTATATCCATTGCTTATATGCTATTTGGCTTTGCTACTTTGTTTTCCTGCAGTTACTGTATAGTGTAATAAACTCTATCCCACATAAATGAACTGTTGTGCTTGAGTTATATAGGTTCATAGGTTCATAGGTTTATACTAGGCTATCTGCCCTAAGGCATTTATAAGCCTAGCCCAAATTTTTGTGGCTCCCCTTATATGAAAAAATACTGTGCCCATTAGTTTGTTGTGCCTCTGTCCAGCAGTGACACAGAGATGATTCCCGGGGTAAACCTACGATCTCCCATCCACAGGTCAAGATTTCTCTTGAACAGAGCCAGCGAGGTGCTCTGCCTCACATGGACTGGGATTTTATTCCACAGCATAGGGAGTCTCTGAGTAATAAATCTATCCCTCCAGCACGTCCTATTTATGTCCGTGCTAAGGTTTAAGTCACTTGCTCTAGTGGTTTTGGTGGATTTGGATTTTTTGAGGTGGAGCATGTCCATTAATTCCGGGTTGGGCATGGCCTTGTATGTCAGGCACATGTCACCTCTGAGCAGACGGTATGCGACTGAATAGAGCTGGAGTTACTTCAATCTGGCAGCATATGACAGATTTTGGAGTCCCTTTATCCTTTTGGTGAGGAACTTTTGGGGTCTCTCCAATTGCTGCAGATGTCGGGTGAGATACATCTCGAATGGGGCATTGTACTCGATCATTGGTCTGATAAGTGAAGAGTACAGGGGAACAATGACCTCACTAGATCTGGATGTGAATCCCTTCATGATCAGGTGGGCAATGTAGAAGGTCTTTCTAACCACTTTAGCAACGTGAGTGTCAAAAGAAAGGCCACTGTCAACCTGGGTCCCCAGGTCCCTGATAACCTCTTCTGTGCTTAGTGGATTGCCACCTATATGGTAGCTTGGGGTTACCTTGTTTTTCCTGAAGGGTATGACTATACATTTTTTGGCGTTTAACTTCAGGCCATGGCTCTGGCACCAGCTATCTGTTTCCGTGAGTCCCTTCTGAAGGATATCCGTGTCCGATGCACTTTCCACTATGGCGCCCAGTTTGCAGTCGTCTGCAAACTTTGTCAGCCAAAGTCCTCCCATGTTGGAGGACATATTTTCTGCTAATTTTGTTATTCCATTGTCTTTGTAGTATGCCACCTTGTTGGTTTGATTTTCTCCATGTTACGTGTTATTGAAATAAACTGTGTTGTGTATCATTGCCCATTTGTATTTGTGTCCTTTTCTCTTTCTACCATTTTATTTATTTGCTTTGTTGCTTTATTTTTCTCCATTTTGTTTTTTTTCTAGAAGATCAGTGATGGTGCAAGCAGAGGTGAGGTGAGATGGTGGCTGCTGTACTAGCAACAATGCTAACTATTCGGACACCAGCAGTCCCCATGTCTGCTTTTCTGCAAGTTGGTGAAATTCACCATATGTAAGGTGACCTGGAGGGCATGCTAGTTGCCTCTGTTGTTGCTTTTCCACTGGACAGTAGCATGGGGGAGGCCCTCCTCTGTCATTAACATTAAGTTTCAGTGGCTGGCAAGAACTGAGGTGAACTTGAATCTCAATGCCTGCATTGGCATCCTAGCTATAGACAGTTGCATATCCATCCTGCCCTGACTTTCATGCCATTGGAGAAAAAAGCCTGCCCATGATGTTAGTTACTGATGTCTGAATGGGTTCCACACAGAGCTGGCTCAGTAAGCCTTCCTCCATTCTCCCTGTCCTCTGTTACTGTGTTTCCCTCCATTTCATGTCATTTCAAACTTACCTGTTTGTAATCCAGTACTCGACAAAACCATTTGTCAACTCTCTGTCAGGCTGCACTTCATTTGTTGCCCCATTATGTGCCTTTACCTCCCCTGTCAGTTGTTGCCTGCATTATATGTTTTTTTTTTGCCTGTCAATGTTTCCTCCTCTGTTTCTTTATTCATACCCATGCCCAGAGCTGGATCATGATCAAAGGTGGACCTAGGCAGGGGGCTAGACTAGGCCTCTCCTCCCACAGTCATTTTGGTGTCATTACTTGTCTTTCTTCCCCCCAATTACCACAGACACTGCTCAAAACTGTCAGCGTGCGTATTTTTCTTTACTTTTGAAGTCAAGGCAGAGGAAAGGATTTAATTTAAGACTTTTAATCTACATATCCTTTCTTGATCAAGTTAGTCCCCCTAGACTAGTAATGTTTTTTTAGGGCAGACCCTTGGTGGTATTTATACTACTAGGGAAATTTTGCCAGGGCATTGGGGAATTTCCCCCTACAATTTTCATGCACGGGGATGCTTTACTCAGTGGCACTTCCCATCTTCAGATCTGGGCACGAAGGCAGTTTGGAGAAGCAGGGAGGAAATGAAGGACAAGGAGAGTGGAGAGATGCGTAGCAATATGAGAGATGATTCCTGAAATAATGAGGATGTTATGGCAGTGATAAGGATCGAGAAGGCAAAGGCAGGCAAGCCTGCGGATGAAGGTGCAGAGAAAGTAGTCGAGCTTTCTCAAAAGGAGAATGTAGTAATGATGGATTCAGAAGAGATCTTTCAAGAGAATCATTTCAGAGATGAGTTACTGGCGCAGGAATGTGTTGTTACAACCCTCTAGTCAGGAGGGTAGCGGGATGATGTATTATTGGACTTAGTCAATGAAAGAGAGCTGGGCAGTGGTAAAGATGTGTCCTAGGGAGACCTAACAGAGAACAAACAGGAGGACGAGACATTCTTGAAAGGTAAATCATATGAAGAGATGGTGAAGTCAGGAGCTGAGAAAAAGAAGTAAGAAGCAACAGGTATATTAAAAAAAAAAACTTTTTACTGTATGTATCAGAAAGGAGGACTGAACTGGACAGACAAGAGGTATGGGCTGAAGTTATTTCACCTTTGGGAATCAAAGCAAGCAAGGTAAGAGCTTTATACATATTAAAAGAGACAATCTGATGTTCTCAGTTGTCATTCCATTCTCGACTGATGGGTTTGGATCCAAGCCCTTGGATCTGAATCAGCCCTGCAAAAGCTTGTGGCAACCTTGAACTCTCAAGTGTCTGCCTTACCCACAATGCACCAACCCCATTACCTCAGATCTCGTTTGCTGCTTGAAAGTGAAAAACATGGTTAATGTTTACTCTCGAGCAGCTAAGTGAATTTTTTATTATAAAATGACTAAATAGCATAAATTCTTCTTTATTTGGAATTCTTGGCCATTTGTATCTCGCTTGCCTTCTGTTTACCTTTTTCTGTACTTTGGGTACGCTTTTAAATACCATAGTTATAATTCCTTTCCTCACTACTTTCAGTAGCTTGTCAAATTACCATTGTTGGTATTTCTTTTCTTTTCCTGTTAGTTTTAGACTTCATTGTGGTTGTTAAAATTTATCGGCTTAAGGAGATTTAATTTTTATGGTTGAGTTCAGAAGTGTTTAAAAGGTGAACTTAAGGTCCCCTTTTCAGATTCCCTCACATTGTGTGTGTTTTGTTTAGGGTTTTTGCATTCACAGGAGGATTATGCCATTTGCCATGGGTTTAATCCTAAAGCTATTACTGAAAGGAAAAATAAGTTGTTTCCTAAAGGAATGTTGCCTTCTACTTCTTCTTTGCAGCTTTATCTGGAGCTTCACTGTCAAATAGAGTTCAAATTTCCCTCTCCTAGCCCTTCAACCTCCTCTTCTAGGGCTTCAGATCAACCTGGATCACAAAAAAGAAATTAAAATGATAAAAATATCAGGTCCGACACATAAAAGAAAACAGACAGTGGATCCAACTTCAACATCGGATCAGACACAACAAAGAAGATAAGTTAAGGATCTGACTTCACCACCGGGTCTGATACATAAAAGGAAGCAGTCAGTGGATCTGGCTTCACCATCAAATCTGACACATCAGAGACGACAAACAATGGATCCAACCTTACCATTGATTTGAGACATTAGAGCACTGAATTATTGGATCCAACTACATTGGATCTGACTAGCAGCTCTGTCAGTCCAATTTGCCTTTCAAGATCTTGGGTCTGGAGTTCTTATCGTCACCTACATCAACCTTAATAGTTCCTCCTCTGAGTTCTTTTTAGTTTCAGAGCCGTTGGATCTGAGCTGCCCGGCTCTGTCCTCCTCAGACCCAAGGACTTCTTTGTTCTTGGATCCGAAGTTTGCTCTGAACACTTCAGTTCAGTCAAAGCCGAGACTACCCTGTTAGATCTGAGGTGTTGAAGTCGACTCTGAGGTTGTTTCACGGCCATCTCTATACTTCGGGGCCTTGACAGTGGTCACTTCGGCTCCAATTTCTGCCTCGGGAGGGCTGTCCTTGGAACAAGGGGGACCACAGTCCAGAAGCTTGCCTTCTCAGATCCTGGTTCCTTTTCTTCTTTGTGACAGTCGGCCTTTGAGGTTATGGAGAGAGCTTTTTCTGCTTCTCTGACAGACAGTTCCTACCCTCTCGGATCCTCAACCAGTACCCTTAGAGTCTCACCTCTCTGCTCCACAGGGACAGTTGGTACTGAGACCCCCAACTTCCCAACAGGGAATCTCCACTTCTTCTGTTACTGCCCCAGAGACCCCCACTGAGAGGGTCCCTAAGAAGAAAATTTGCAAAAAGAAGCACTTAGATTCCCCAAAATCTGTCACACAAGATACAGATTTTGATCAAGGTGAATGGTCTCTAAGGTCGCTTCCTGATGATGTTGTATTTGGAGACATTCTTGAGATCCTGAAACAGAGAAGTGCCTGGAAATCCTGCAACCCTTCAGCTGAGGAATATGTACTCCTGTATGCTTTCGGTACCAGCCCGTCTACCTCCTGGGTGATTCCGTCACCGACAAGCTCATTAACTTGATCTGCCATCAGGTGTGGAAGAATCCTCACACTATTGAGTTGATTCCTAGCAAGCCCGACAAATCATAACAGCTCCAGAGGATGAACAATTATGGTCCAAGGGCATGTCAGTTGATACTATGGTCATAGCTGTGGCCACAAAAAAAAAAAAAAAAAGAAAGAGGAGAGTTCCTCTGTGCATCCTCTCAACAGGGAGTCATGGACGATGGACAGATTTGGGAAATGTGGCTGTGCTTCATCAACCTTTTCCCTAATGTCACTGAACTATTTGGCACATTTCATGAGACTTCATTCAGAGGCATCTGATCAAGGAGCTATTAGACAACCTCTCAGGATCTGTTTCAGAAGAGGTGCAGGCTACTGTCACTTCTCAATTGGCTACACTACAACTGATATCCAATTCTTCTATGAGCCATATTTCTAATGTAACAGAAGGAACCTCTAGAGTAGAGGGTTCAGGCATTTCCATCAGGAGAGACACCTGGATGCACTTATGTGACCTTTTGGAACCTTTCAAGTTTTCATTTGTTAATGCTCTCTTTGACGGCAACACTCTTTTTCATCCCAAAGTAAAAAAAAAATAAATACATTGTCCAGGTGAGAGAAGGATGGAAAGACCCTTTTTCTGCCGTGGGTGTACGTTGTTTTTTCCACTCCCCAAAGACTCTTGTCGAGGAATCATTAGGGTAAGTAGGAAGATGTAGTTCCGAAAAATCACAGTGTTCCTTCCAGGACACATGTAGAGGTTCTTCTCCTAGAGGAAGAGGGGGAAGTTCAAATGGAAGATGCCACCCTCATGGTGGAGGAGGCCCGCAGCATCAGGATCCAGACAATCTTTCTTTGGCAAACCCTTCCAGTGCTCCTGAGAGGAGGCCCGATTGTCCCCCTCTGGAGGCAATTTGGATAGTTTGTCCCAACACAGGAGAGCCTGGCTAGAAATAACAGTAGACACTTGGGTGCAAGAATCATATCCAGAGGTTATATAATTCCATATTTGATGTTGTCAGTCTTCACGTAATCCCTGACTGTGGGCTCTGTTTCGAACCTCAGAACTAACTCTGCCATTATTCCAGCTCGTGCCTTCCAAATCTCTTGAGCTAAGCTCTACCCACAGTGCTCCTCACTAAATCACCTTAGATTTCCTTTGCCACTTTGGAGTGCCAGACATGTTCTATCTGAACTCTTGAGCAATAGCTTACTGTAAGTCTAATTTTATATCTTTTTTTCATCTGAATTCTTCTAATGTTCTTGTATATCCTACCCACTCCTCTTTAAGTAGTCTATACATCACGTGAGTGCATCTTTTTCCATATTTCTGCCTTTGTTAGTTTCTCGAGTTACATTGCTGGTACCTTTTCCCTTCGGGTAATGTTCCATACCATTGCTAGTATCCCCTTCGTTTGATTTCCTTTTCTATTCTCCAAAAAAAAAAAATAAAAAAATAAAGTTCACAGGTAAGTGGTAGTTTTAGAAATCCAAAAACTGCTTGACAAAAGAGTCATCCAAACAGTCCTACCAAACCAGATAGGATCCGGAATTTACTCAAGATTCTTTTTAGTGCCAAAGAAAACAGGGGACTGGAGACAGATTTTGGATCGCAGCCAGTTCAACAAATCTGTTCTACAAACCAGATTCCAGATGGTCACGATTCAGTCTATACTTCTGTTCTTGGAAAAAGACAATTGGATGTGCTCCATAGATCTCCAGGATGCATATTACCATTACCATAATCTCCCCGCTAAGGTGCTTCACCTTAAAACACCTTCCCAAACAGTCCACAAGTTAACACATACCATCCCAAACCCAGTCAATACCCACAAAATAAACCCTAACACTTTCTTTCAACCCCTTCTTACTTATGTTTGTCTTAAGCAATTTTAATTGCTAGAATTCTGTACATTCTATGTACTGTCTAACTTCAGACTTATGCGATTTTTGATATATCTTGCTAATACCAAGGATTATTGTACTATGAAACTGTAAACCTATGCAGTCTTGTAAAATAATGTGTTTTCCTAAGAAAATTTGCTGGGTATGTATTAATATCTTGTATGTTATTATTCTGTGGAATTTTTCTCCCTGGTGCTGCGCTAAATGTGGACATGTATCTAGTTGGAATCTCCTGGTCAACAAATGTAAAATAAATAATTAATAAAAATGTCCAGGAGATTCCTGCACTTACTGCTTGGGGGCGTCACTACTAGTTCACAGCCCTAACCTTTGGTCTCACCACAGCCCCCAGGATGTTCACCAAATGCATGGCAGTGGTAACAACCCACCTCAGACTTCTGAGATTCCAAGTGTTTCCATATTTAGACAACTGGGTACTTACCGTTCCCACCAGGCGCCAACTTCTAAAGGTAAGGGATTACACTCTACATCTTTGTTCCACATTAGGAATATTGGTAAATTTTGAAAAGTCCCATTTAGAACCTTCCCAACAGCTAGAATTCATCGGAACTGCTCTAAGCACAGTCACCGGCATTGCGCCCTTCCTCTGGAAAAGCTCCAAAGGATCAGATCACAAGTCAGCAAGATCATTCAAAACAGAAAAGTGTCTGCAAGGCTAATTTCACAGGCTCCAAGTTCAATGGCAGCCTTCATCACTCTAGTTCCTCTGGCCAGATATCATATGTGAATCCTTTAATGGTTTTTAGCCTTGCAGTGGTCCACATTGATTTACCAATGTCCTATTTTGTCATGATCACCAATTAATACAAAGAAGACCTGAATTGGTGGCTAAAATCGGAACAAATTTTGTTGGGCCGACCCTTCCGCAACCTCAAGCCATAGTGACCACGGACACAGCCCAGATAGGGAGGGGGGGGGCATTATCTGGTAAAGTCCATGGCACTTGGTCCCAGCTAGAAGCCAATTTGCATATCAGTGTTGTGGAAGTGAGGGCAGTGCTCTTAGCATTGCAGGCCTTTCAAGATGCCCTCCCTTCAGGAATGATTTCAGTTCAAACAGGCTTGTCGATAGTCTGGTACATCAACAAACGAGGGGTAACCAGATCCATACCCTCTTTGTCAAGAAGTGCTAAGAGTACAGCAATGGGCAATTTCATCTGACTGCTTTTTAATGGCAGCACACATTCCAGGAAGCTCCAATGTGATAGTGGGCAAACTGAGCAGAACCATTCTCCTGCCTCATGAGTGGTCTCTCAATTCAGTGGTGGCGGACAAAGTATTCTGCCTTTGGGGCCAACCTTGTTGCGACCTCTTCACCTCTCCTCTGAGCAACAAGTGCAGCAGTTACTGTGCCCTGATTCCCCACCAGGAGAGTCACCCAGAGACTCTCTTCTCCACGATTAGCCACCTGGTCTATTGTACACCTTTTCTCTGATTCCACTAATATCTCAATTTCTAATGAAAGCTAACAGGTCGAAGAACAGAATAAATTTCATTGCCCCCTTCTGCCAACAGGTTGAAGAATAGAATAAATTTCATTGCCCCCTTCTGGCCTTGACAGGTCTGGTTTCCCTTCCTATGGTCTCGTCTTCTTCAGAAACCATGGCTACTGGACCCAGCTCCAGACCTACTGTCCCACCCGGAAGGACTGGTTCATCCATGCATACAGCATCTCAAGCTCATTGCATGGCTTCTCCAGTTCCCATGATAGCCAGGCATCCCTCCCTCTCCTCCCCAATCCAATGCATTGTTGTAGCCCACCACAAACCTTCATCTAGAAAACTGTACCACAGCAAGTGGCAGAAATTTACCAAATGGTCACTAAACTGTAATCTGGATCCTTATTCAGTGCCAGTTGATAAAAGTCTTACACTGTTTGTCTTTACTTTTTGAGGTGGGTGCTTCAGCTTCCACTGTTAGAGTGCATCTGGCTGCTATTTCTAACTTCCATATCACGTGCAATGGCTCATCCCTTATGTCTGATAAACTTTGTAAGGCCTTTTTGAAGGGAACTTTAATGCTTTGTCTGCCATACAAGGAACCTTCTGCACCTTGGGACTCAGATTTGGTTCTACAATTTTATTTTTATTTATTTTATTTATTTATTTTTATTTTACATTTGTTGACCAGGTATGTCCGACTGGAACCAAGTCCATTTTCAGCGGAGGCCCGGGGAGATAAGCTCCAACAGAATACAGTCAAAGTAGCAGAAGAGCAAAAGTAACATTGATTATACAATAATATTTACAATTGGGTATTGATGTTGTTTAGACAAGGATAACTGAAAGCTATCTAATACAATAATATTTACAATTGGGTATTGATGTTGTTTAGACAAGGATCACTGAAAGATACTTTCTGCCAAGCAGTGTTACAGATTTTTGAATTTTTACAGAAGTTCAAACTTAGTACAATAATGGTAACAGAAGAGCAGATGAACATTAAATATAAGTAATATTTAAGTAATCAGGTTAAATTGTTATTAAGACAAGGAATACAATAGAAGTACAGTCATACAGGCAGTGTTACAAAATTCCATTTTTTGAGGGTGGTCTAAAAACACAAGTTAGATTGACAAAAATACATGCGCTGTTAGAATTAGTCAGGTTTGTCACAATGACATATCCATTTTTGTTCTAAGTATTGTTTGATAGAGGCTATGAATTGGACTGGGGAGGAGAGCAAGGTAATGGCATCTGGAAGTTTGTTCCAGGTTCTGCCTACAGAATTAGCAAATATTGCCATGCCAGCTGCATTGTTGATTTTAGTTGTTTCTATTTGTAGCTTATTGGATGAGCGGAGCATTCTTGAGTTGTTGTGAGGGAAGATGTGGTGACTAAGGGCTGGAATGTGATTTGGTTTTTTTAGGATTTTATTAGCCAATATTAGCAGGTTATACTTAACAAGATTGGGAAACTCCAACCATCCAAGTTGTTTGAGGTTAATGCAATGGTGGGTTCTAAAAGGAGAACCCGTAGCAAACCTAGCGATGTGATTGTAGCAGGCTGTAAGTTTGTTAAGATCAGTTTTACTTATATTTTCTAGAAGTGGGGAAGCATATAGGAGGGTGGATAGTAGGTGCGAGCGTGCAATGGCTATTTTAGCTATGGGGGTGAGGAAGGTTTTTAGTCTATAGAGTGAGCCGAGTTTTTTGTTGATGGTTCTGATAGTCTGTCTAATATGGAGGTCAAATTTTAAATAGTTATCTATTGTAACACCTAGCAATTTGGTATTGGGGTCAGGGGAAATAATTGTCCCATTGTTAGCTTGGATGGTAAAGGAGAAGGGTAAGGACCTCTGGGTTGGTGGAAATATAAGCAGTTTGGTTTTTTTTGGGATTGAGTAGTAGGCGACGTTTGGATAGCCAATTTTCTACCACAGAAAAAGTAGTCTGGGTGTCCCTTTTTAGATCATCTGGTGATGTAGCTAAGCAGATTAAAGTGGAGTCATCAGCATACTGAATACAGTTGATGTTTGCTATGATGGTTGGAAGATCATTAATAGAGATGGAAAACAATAGTGGTCCTAGTATGGAGCCTTGTGGAACTCCAGTAGTAATGGGTAATAGATTTGAGAGCTTATTTTGCCAAATGACTGCTTGTTTCCTGTCATGGAGATATGATTTAAACCGAAGAAGGGCACTGGGATGTAGTCTAAGTGTCTGCAGGGTAGAGATCATAAGGTGATGGTCGACCATGTCAAAGGCCTTGGAGAGGTCTAGGAAGAGGGCAGATGAGGTGCTATTATTGTTGCGGTTGTCATTAATAGTGTTAGTGAAGGATAGTAGGGCAGAGGTAGTACTATGATGTGGTTGAAAACCATGTTGGGTATCAGCCATTAAGTCATTTTGGATTAGGTGTTGCATAAGTTGTTTGTGTATACATTTCTCCATAATCTTGGCTAGTGTGGAGAGTATGGCTACGGGTCTGTAGTTGGAGTATTCAATGGAGGGACCTCCTTTATGTAGTGGAATAACATAAGATGGTTTCCAAATTATGGGAATTTTGGCTTCGGAAATGGTTCGGTTGATTAGTATGGAGATGGGATAGGCAACAGCGTCAGCTGTCAATTGTAGATATTCTGCTGGGAGTTGGTCAGCAGATAGGGTGGTGGGTTTTAGTTTTTTGAGAAGCTTGCAAATATAGGAGGTAGGTACAGGCTGAAAGCAAAATAGATTTTGGGTACCAGAGTTATTGTTGTTTTCTTCCAGGGTACTTTGAGGTAGTTGGCTTGCAAGAGCTTGAATGGTTTCAGTAAAAAAATGATTGAAGCCGTCAGTGACCTGTTCAGTGGTTTTATTAGAGTTAGCAGCCGGGTTGAGGTTTTACCTGGATACAGTAATTTGTTGATCCCAGCCCAGAATTTTTGAGGATTATTCTGATTATTCACCTGTAGTCTACAGTAATAGTCTTTTTTATCGAGTAGGATAAGTCTTTTTGTATCATTCCTTGCCTGTCTGCATTTGTTATGATCCTGGGGATTTTTGGTAGTTCGCCAGGTGGCCCATAGTTTGTTTCTACTAGAGATTTTTGCTCTTATTTCTACCCTTTTTGAGGCATCGGCCATTTGTGACATAAAATTCTTATCTTGGAAAACTCTGTTTTTAATGAGCATTACCTCTGCCAGGAGACTATCCAAAATACAAGCCTTGTCATGCAAATCTCCCTACTTAGTCTTTCATAAAGATAGGGTCTCCCTTCGGATGTTTCCCTCCTTCCTTTCTAAGGTTGTTTCTGAGTCAAACATCAGTCAGGTTGTACATCTCCCAGTCTTTTTTCCCAATTTTTCTAATAGAGGAGACTACTGTCTACATTTACTTGATGTTCACTGTTCACAGAACTAAAGATATAAGACAATCTGGCCAATTATTTGTTTCCTTTTCTTCAGTTACGTTAGGAAGACCAGTGTCTAAAGTCACGCTGGCTAAATGGCTTAAAGGGTGTATTACCTTTGTTTACGACAAAAAAGGCATCCATTCGCCAGGATCTGTGAAAGCTCATTCAGCAAGAGCTATAGCAGCATCTACAGTGTTTCATACCACAGCTTCTATAGATGATATTTGGGCAGCAGCAGAAACCTGGGCATCTCCTCACACCTTTATTATGCATTACAAATTAGACCTGGTGTGTAGGAGTCACTCAGGAATATTATCCCATGAGAGCTCACACAATTCAGGTAGCTAGGAACTCTGTCCCACAGTCAAGGATTACGTGACGATTAACACATCAGATAAAGAAGTTATGTCTAACCATAATGTTTCATGATCTTCACTAATCCTTGACATCCCCTCCCTCCTTCCCTCTACCTTTAGAAATCTTGGTGGATCGTATCTTCTCAAAGACTGGCCTGTATAGTATTAACTCAGATATAACCTCATATTACATATTCTTCTGGTCTGTCATCATCCTTTGGTGAGGAGCATTGTGGGTAGAGCTTAGCTCGAGAGATTTGGAAGGCGCAAGCTGGAATAATGCCCAAATTGGTTCCAAGGCTCGGAACTGAGCCCACAGTCAATGATTAGTTAAGATCGACAACACAGATCGAACATTATAGTAAGACATAATTTATTTTTTCCCTTTGTCCTCTAAGTACCAGGAAAATCTTTGATGTTCCACCCAATTAGAGGGAATAAGCAGCAATTCGCATACAACAGCTGCTAAACAAAAGAGCCATCCAAGAGGACTCTCCAGGCCAGAAAGGATCCGGAACTTACTTGAAATTCTTTTTAGTGTCAAAGAAAATGGTGACTGGAGACCAATTCTGGATCTCAGCAGTCTGAACAATTTTGTTCAGAAGACAAAGCTCCGGATGGTCATGGTTCAATCGATTTTTCCATTACTAGAGAAAGACGACTGGATGTGCTTGATAGATCTCCAGGATGCATACTATCACATAAAAATGTACAGACGATCCATGAAATTCTTACACTTCCAGCTAGGGACCAGTCATTACCAGTTCAAAGCAGTGACCTTTGGTCTCACCATAGCCCCCCAGTGTGTTCATCAAATGTATGGCAGTGGTAGCAGCTCACTTGATACTGCACAGATTCTGGATGTTTCCTTAATTAGACTATTGGCTCATCTTTGCCCCAGCCAGACATCAACTCATCATGGGAAAAGAAAAAAAGTAATACAGATTTCTCTTTAGTTAGGCATAACCATACATTTCGAAAAGTCACATCTGCAACCATCTCAAACTATACAGTTCATAGGGGTGCTACTTGACACAAGGTCAACGATTGTTTCTCTACCCCTTTCCAGAGTTCAAACCCTAAGATCACAAGTCAACAAACGACTGTGCAGTATGACAGTTCCCCACTTGTGTGGTCCTACAAGCACTAGGATCAATGGTGACAGCAATACCCCTTGTTCTGCTAGCCATTTTCCACATGAGGATTCTTCAATGGATGTTGACATTTCAATGGTTGATTCTACAGCTTCCCCTTTCAGCTGCAATTCAAATCACCAACCTGTGCAAAAAAATGACCTGAAATGGTAGACACAGTCGGAACAACTTCTACAAGTTCGTCTGTTTGTCCCTTCTCAGCCCAAGACCATGGTGACCACAGATGCTTCTCACTTGGGGTGGGGGGCATTACCTGGGAAAGACATTTCAAGGCATGAGGTCCCCCCAAGAGGCCAATTTGCATATCAATGTTCTGGAGTTGAGAGCAGTGCTTTTAGTGTTGCAAGCCTTTCAGGATGCTCTACTGCCGGGAATTATTGCTATGCAAACAGACAACATGTCAGTGGTTTGGTACATCAAAAAGCAAGGGGGAACCAGATCATACCACCTGTGTCGAGAAGTATTATGAGTCTGGCAGTAGACAATCTCTTCCAACCGCTTTCTTTTAAAAACTCATATTCCAGGGGAGACTAACATACTAGCAGACAAACTAAGCAGGTGTATTCTGTTACATCTCAAATGGTCCCTCAAAAAGAAGGTGGCAGACTTGAGTTTCCATGAGTGGGACCAGCCTTGCTGCAATCTCTCTGCATCTCCTCTAAACAACAAGTGCAGCAGCTACTTTCCCCTTATCCTCCACAGGGAGAGTCACCGAGGGATGCTGTACTTCACGAGTGGCCCCCAGGGTTACTATATGCTTATTCTCCAATCCCACTAATATTGAAATTCCTTCAGAGAGCTGCTAGGTTGAAGAGCAAGGTCCTTCTCATTGCTCCCTTTAGTCCTTGACAAATTTGGTTTCCTTTCCTGTGGCCTCATTTGATCCATCAACCCTGCATTCTGGACCCAATTTCAGGCCTTCTGTCTCACCCGACAGAAATAGCTCATCCAGATCTTCCAAAGCCCAGGCTGATGGCTTGGTTTCTCCATTTCCAGTAATAGCCAGACAACCTATGCTCTCCCCCCGTTTGCAGAATTCTATTATCTTTCCTCAAACCATCTGTGAGAAATGTATGCTAGCAAATGGAAAAGATTTGTGCATTGGGCAATTAAAAGTGATATGGATCTCTTTTCTGCACTGATTCATACTATCCTGGACTTTTTGTTGTTGCTTTTTTATCAAGGAACCCGTTCTTCTACAGTAAAGGTACAATTAGCAGCAATTTCCAATTTCCATGTTGGTCTTGATGGTTCTTCCCTTGCTTCCCATAAACTTTGTAAGATCTTTCTACATGGAACACTTCTGTTGAGCTCTCCAGTTAAGATCCTTCTACAATGTGGGACTTAACTCTGCTACTGCAAACTTTGGTTCTTCAGCCCTTCAAACCTGCAAATACTTGTGATCTCAAATTGCTGTCTTGGAAGACTTTATTTTTGGTCGGCATTACTTTGGCCAGACGCATTCAGAAATTCAAGCTTTATCAGTGAAACCTCCATACCTACTTTTCATAAAGATAGAGTTACATTGTGAACTAATGCATCTTTTTTGCCCATGTTTTATCAGAATCCAACATTAACCAATCTATCAACTTCCCAGTTTTCTTCCCAAATTATGCAAAGGCAAATGTTTGTCATATTCACTAAATGTGCATACACAACTGCATTTCTTCTTATACAGAACTAAAGACTTCAGATCAGTTATTTGTTTCTTTTGTGAAAAAAAAAATCGGACAAGCCACTGTCCAGTTTCCCTGGCTCACTAATTCAATTTCTTTCATTTATGATACATTGAAATTGCTTTTAACTAAGCAATTGAGTGCTCATTTTACAAGATCCATAGCAGCTTTCTCAGCATTTCATTCATGAATGACATTTGTGCAGCAGCAATTTGGGCTTCACCTCACACCTTCATATCTTATTACAAGCTAGACTTAGTTTCTGGAAGTAGGGCATCATTTGGCTCAATGGTGCTCAGGAATATCCTTCCTTGAAGCCACCCTGGGATTAAAGTAGCTGGGGACTCTGTCCCATCAGTCCTGGATGGAATGAAAATTGACAACATCAGATAAAGAAGTTAAGTGCTTGGCATAATGTTCATTTATATTGTCCATTTTCATTCCTCCTTGATTCCCGACCCACCAACCCCATCCAACATTGTCTGAAGAGAAAGTGGATAGAGCCAATATTGCAGTCTTTCACCTTGCCTTTTATGAGTTCAGATATAGCTTTGTGCTTTCATTTCCTGCTATATTTTTCTGCTTAGAAACGTTTTCTATACAAGTAAAATATTAGTCTTTTGCCATAATCTGCAAGCAAGATCTGAGGTAATGGAGGTGGCACATTATGGTTAAGGGAGAAGCTGAAGACTTCAAGGTTACTACAAGCTTTTGCAACAGCCAAGTTGGATCCAAGGGCTCAGATCCGAACCTATCAGTTGAGGAGGAATGAAAATGGACAACACAGATTGAACATTATGGTAACTACATAACTTATTTTTTGTGACATTATATTTGCTACAGGTCAAATACTGGAAAAATTATTTGAAGACTATGAGAAGTAGAAGAAAAAAATATACCATGGAATTTGTACATATTTAAAACTTCTTATAGAGAGATGAAGAAAACATTAATATACAATTTAGGACTGAAGTAGATAGACTTTAAAAGGCATTTATTGAAGTTATGTAAAAATGTATTAGATATATCGACAGTGTATGATAATAGCGATTTAGGGAATGTGGCGTGGGATTGTAAAGTGATTTTGAAAATTGCAAATGAAAGTATTGTGCATTTACCAAATGGTATAACTGTTGAAGGAAGTAGCGACATGATAAGATACTGGGGTCAGCCTAAAACATGATTTTGTGAGGTAAAATGATCATTTAATCAGTAATAGTGATAAAAGAAGATGTTTTCCATGTGGAAAAATAGGACATGATGTACGGGATTGTGAAGTGAGATGTTACAAATGTAATAAAAAAGATTGGGAGGAATGTGAAGAAAAACGGAAAAAGATGGAGGCTGATATAGACTTAACAGGGTGAGGCTGGGCAAAAAGATGTAAAAACAGTGGAAACACAAACAGAAATTATGGATAAAGAACAAGTTGTACAAAAAGGCAGCATACAGGAAGAATTTAATTTGGGAAGAATGCAAGAAGAATCAGGTTTGAGCGATAGTGACGATGTTAAGTAGAATATAGTAAAGCAAAAAAGAAATTTGATTGGTAATTGGTAAAAGAGTGCAGGCGAGGAAAAAGAAAATTACAGAGGGATTTAAAAAAGAGGGGGAAAGTCTGAATACCTATTCCTTAAAGTATAATTAAGTGAAAAGTTTTAGCACTAAATGTGAATGGTTTTAAGAAGTTAGAATAATATAAATCTTGGAATGGTGTAAAAAGCAAGATAGTGATGTTATTATATTACAAGACATTAGATATTTGTCTCAGAAAGAATGATATCAAACCTTACTGCGAAGGGGAAGAAATGTTATATGAAATCTCAGGAGGGGAACCTGTTCAGGAATACTTATACAATTAAAGTGTTAGATGTTACTTTTGTTACAACAGGTAGAATTACTGTTATTGATGTAAGATGGAGGGATCATGTTATTAGAATTATTGCAATATATGCATACTTAACAAAAAAGAGAAGAGACATGTTTAGAAATATAATTCAATATGTAGCAGTTAATATGGAAATTATTGTAGCAGGGAATTTTAATTGCAACTTACGGCAACATAAAAAGAAGTCATAAGATGTTAAATTAATATGGGACTGTGACGACCCTTCACTGGACCAGTAATCAAGGAGCCTCAATCTGCACCTGTGGGGGGACGTTCACTAGGAGGATAACAGGTATGCACACAGTATTTCCAGATGTAGCTGTCTGCATCAAATGCAATTTCCCTTAACAGCACACAGAGACCACAGTCAGTCCAGGGATGGTCCCCCTTTCTCCATATCCCCAGTAAGACTCCCCACTGGCACAGCTATAGAGTTGAGACCTCAGCTGAGTGACCAAGCCAAGACCTCCAGCACCCTCTCTGTCCAACCAATACTTTGTGTCCCTGCCCAAGTAGCTGACACACATACTCTTTGAGGTTTGATTTACACTCACACATACACACACACACACACACACACACACACACACCTGGGAAAGGCTGTCACAGGTTTACTAGCTATCCCCCCTTCTGGCAGACTGTAAAATAATTAACACCACCACCACCAGTCACTCCTTATCAGCTGCTTTAGGGCCCTTAATAAAGGGTGTCCAGTCTTGCTGTGTAATAGTAATATTAATACAAATGGTAGTTTGACCAAGAGTAAAGCGATTAGGAGTGGCCCACACAGTGTCACCAAATAAATATGCAAGTTCTCTGAAAACCTGAATCTCCCTACACAGATCAACTACAATGAAAGGGTGAAATATATTTAATCATAAATAATAAAATAACAAGAAAATACTAAGTATATATTCACAGTGATAGAGTTCAAAACCACAGGAATATTTAAAATATCAGCAAGAAAGTCACGGTTGGAACGCTAATACTGGCTGGTTAAAGTAAAGGCTGCTGACAGCAAAAACACATAGAGAGTAATCCAACGACTCAGATGTAACAAGGCAGGAACGTTCTTTATTCAATTTCAGTAAGCGCTTTCACCCACTCAGGGCTTCATCAGACTGTGTAAGGAGATAGTACAATCACAGTCCTTATATACTTCAAGCAATTAATTAATTAGGCAAACAATTAAAATATATGCTTCAAAATATTTCAAAACATACATATATTTGGTTAAAAACATGAAAAGTCACTACCACATTGCTTAATAAATCCATACAAACACTTATATTGGTTTAAAATCTATAGATAGTGGAAATTTTGGGAAACTACAAGGGATTATGATGTTAATCGTTTGAATTTTATTGTTAAATGGTGAGTTTTATATCTATAGATTTTAAACCCATATAAGTGTTTGTATGGATTTATTAAGCAATGTGGTAGTGACTTTTTATGTTTTTAATCAAATATATGTATGTTTTGAAATATTTTGAAGCATATATTTTAATTGTTTGCCTAATTAATTAATTGTTTGAAGTATATAAGGACTGTGATTGTACTATCTCCTTACACAGTCTGATGAAGCCCTGAGTGGGTGAAAGCGCTTACTGAAATTGAATAAAGAACGTTCCTGCCTTGTTACATCTGAGTCGTTGGATTACTCTCTATGTGTTTTTGCTGTCAGCAGCCTTTACTTTAACCAGCCAGTATTAGCGTTCCAACCGTGACTTTCTTGCTGATTTTACTTTAACTTTGGAACGCTGCATCTCCGGTGGACTGTTTTAGTTGTTTAATATTTAAAATATCATTGCAGTACAGGCTCACACAAATAAAGAAAACAAAATCTAAACTAAGCTTTGCTATATTCCTGACTATATCTGAGAATTACTATACCCTAGTAACTTACTTAGAGCAAGGCATATGTGGTGAATGGTGTTTCTTGTTGTCAGATCCAAGATAGAATACAGAATGCTGTGTCTCACTGAGAGACTTCTCAAAATAATAAAACTATTACTGCTGGGATAGCTTGCAGAACAACATCATTTCTGGTCATCAGACTTCTAGTTCCCAGGCCAAAACTTCCATTGCTGGCAGCTGGTAGCATTTTGCATCTACCTGTAAAAATACATAGACAAGGGCTTTTGCTTAGATCTTTAACAAGTTCTGGAAGTCATAAAACAATTGCATTCCTTCATGCTTCCAAAGTAGCAGTTAGTTCACCCCAAGGTCAATACAGAAAGCTTCCTAGTACAGACTGTGTGTTGCTAGCTACACTGAAACATCTTTATGTCCTAGCCTATAAAGTAATTCAATTTCAGATATTTTTATAAAGTTTACTGGACTGAGGTTGACCCTCTAGTTTCCTCTGTTAACATATACATTTAAGCAGTTACAGTAGTACGTGTACATTTCTGTTCTCTTCTAGTAGGGCACACTGTGGATACATTTTAAGCACAAGCACTTTACAAATACATTTTCAATACAAACATCTGTACAAAGCAGTTTGATATACACATGACATACAGTTCCTTGTATAAATCAGTTTGATATTCACAAATGACATATAATTATTTACAAAATTCCAGCCAGCTGTGTTGTCAGTACCTCCTTTTGTCACAGGGACATTGTAAAATATGGACAGTTACAAATTTGGAATTTAGAGACTTGAACACACAGAACAGGAGATAAAAGAACAGAAATAGTTTATTTTTAATGTCAGAAACTTTAGTAATAGTAAAACAAGGAGTGTTATTGACAGGATGTTCAGACCATAGGGCAGTTTGGATTACAATACAAGGAAATGCTGAGTTATAAAAATAGGGAAAGGCTTAAAAAGAGTAAATGAGGTGAAATGGGATGTTATAAGGAGAGAAAATATTATGAAATTATGGCAAAACCATGTAGAGATGAGAGCATTTTATAAAGATTGGTCAGAATGATGGTTAAACTTCAAACTGAAATACAAAAATTGCTATGTCACATGGGAGAAAGAGAAAATATATATTGGAAAAATAAAGTATAAGAATTTAAGTAATGATACAATCGATTGTCTAGAGAAGAATGATGAAAATGTCTTTATTACGGAACAAGAATTACATGAGTTGAATAAGAAAAAATAGAACATTTATTGTAAAAATAAAAACATTTTCTGCAAGGAAGAAAGAAGTCACACCATATTTAAGAAAAATAATTAGAGAATAATCATGTAATGACAGAAATGAATGTTTCATTAGGTATAACACTTAATACACAGGAGTAGATTATGAATATAGTAAAAACATATTAGGACATATTTAAAGAGAAGGAATGGAAGGTACATGCATTTTCTGACAAGGATAATAAGAATTTAGAAAAAAGAAATAAAAATAGAGAAATTAGAACAGGTGTTAAAAGTAATTAATTTAGATTTCGCAGCAGGAACGGATGAAACAGAATATAAGATGTATAAAAATTTGACTGCAGAGCAAAAAATGGTTTGTAAAGGTATTAAATGAATGCTTGAATAAATGTTTAATGTATAAAGAGTTATGTAGGGGTGTTATTAGATTTATGTGGAAAAAAGGTGAGAAGAGAGAAATACAGAATTGGAGACCAGTTGTATTAAATAACACAGATAATGAGCTTTTTATGAAAATTCTACAAAAGATGGAAGATAAAGTGGGTAAAGTTGTAAATGAATACTTGTATGGTATAAAAGGTAAAAGAGTTCAAAATTTATTATCAATAATTAGAGAGTTAGTTTAAGGTATAGTACTTGGAAATATTCAGATGGAAAAGTGATGGTAGGAGATTTAAGTAAAGTTTTTGATGTGATTCATCATTCAGTATTATGGGACATATTTGCATATAAGCAAAAAGATTAAAATGTTTGTACTTCAGCATATAAGTATAATATAGTGAATGTTATGATAAATGGATGGTTAGTGAAGATATACAATTAGAGAAAGATATTAGACAGGGTTGTCCACTGAGTGGTACATTATTTGTTTTTTAATGAATGTAATATCTACATATATGAATATAGAGATGGATGCAATGAGTTATATTTCAAATGAAGAGATAAAAATGCCTATTTTGTTAAATTATACAGATGATTATTATTATTATTGCAAGAGTTGGAGCAGGTATGAATGCAGTGACAAATGCAGGAGATTATTCAGGTAATAGGTTTTGTATTAAACAAAGACAAGTTAAGGTTTAGGATTTCAGGTGGAATTAAATTTAATCTGACAAAAATTAAAAATTCTTGGAATTAATTTTGGAAAACCAGAAATTATAGAAACAATATGGAAGGAGAAAATAGAGGAAATGAAACGTGTGTATTTTGGAAGTCTTTTTGGCTTTCTTTTAATAAAGAAAAGTTAATGTAATTAATTCCACACTATTATCCAAAATTACTTATTTAGCAGGTGTTTTCAATGTTCCTTTGAAGTTAGAGAAAGAAATGTATAATATAATAGGTTCTATATTAGTTCGCCGAAATGGTATCCCGGTGAACACCTATTCAGCGACCCGTAATCAGCATAAATTGCATCAGCAATTCACTGAATTTACTAAGGGCAACAAAATAGTTGCCTGAAGCACAACAGACCAACTTTTACTTGACTCAAACCCACCCAATTGGGGGCCTTCACCCCCCCCACACCCCCCAACTATATATACCAACTCGGAGATCGCACTACAGTAGAGAAAAGGCCAAAGTCCTGTATTTGTCCTTTGTGCTTTGGGCAACTATTTCATTGCCCTTAGTGAATTCAGCAAATCGCCGAAGCGATTTTCACTGATTACAGGTCACTAAATATACCCGCGGTGGTGGTGCTGCGGTAGCGTTGTTGCCTCACAGTAAGACGCTGTCCGGTTCGATTCTCAGCTAGAGCGTCTTCTGCGTGGAGACATGCGTGAATGGGCGTACCTTCGTTGAAGGTTATGCGTCAGGCCTGGCAAGCTGGTACGTAAAAATCAACTGCCAATCATTTGCGGACCGGAGTTCCACTGTGGCGACCCCTAACCGGGAAAAGCCGAAAGACACAAACAAACAAACAGGTCACAAAATATGTGTCTGCTGGAATACCATTTCAGCGACCGAATATAGGCCCATATAATATTTCCTTTCATTTGGGGATTAAGCTTGAACCCAGTGAAAAGAGAGGTCCTACATGTGAGAAAAGGAGGACTGGGGCTAATAAACCCTATATAGTGTATATGGTTTCATTAAACTTATATAGAGTAATGAAATGTTTAAAGAACAATGATGTTTCTTGAAGCTTGAACCCAGTGAAAAGAGAGGTCCTATATGTGAGAAAAGGAAAAGGAGGACTGGGGCTAATAAACCCTATAGTGTATATGGCTTCATTAAACTTATATAGAGTAATGAAATGTTTAAAGAACAATGAGGTTTCTTTATTAATGAAAATATTAAGTTTGAAGTATAAAACAGAATGGTTATCTTTTTCAGTTAAAAAAAAGAAAGTGTGTTGTAATAAAAAAATGGAAAATTAAGATTAGCTAGTGGAAAATAAATGTGAAAGAAATTGAAAATGAAAAAAAAAATGCTATGATAGAATTATAGGATATTTCCATGGAAGGCTTTGAACAGAGAAAAAAGAATGATATCATGGCAAGAATGGAAAGATGTCAGGAAACTATAGAATGTCAAGATTTTCTGTGAAGGCTGGCCATTCAAAAATTAGTGGTAAATGTGAATATGCCTTACAAAAGTAGAAAAGGTAGAGTCTGTTTGCATTGTGGTGATTTTGAAATCAGTGAACATGCTTTTCTAGAATGTAAAATAGTTAAAATGTTATGGAAAATGATTCCAGATATGAATTGTTTGGAAAGATTTAAAAAGTAAGTAATATAAATATGGAGATGATTGAATTTGGGTATTACAAAAATAAAAGTAAAAAAGAGGTTAAAAGAATTGATAAAAAATGTTCTGCATAATATAGTTAATTTGAAACCAGGGAGTGAAGGAAATCATGTTTAATAAAAAATGGGATTTGACCATATTGAAAGAGAGAAGGTTTTGGTTGTGGAAATTGGGGTACTGTTCAAAAAAGTAATAACTGAATGCTGCATGTATATGATGAAGGAAATGTAGAATGTAGCAGGAAGATGTGATGTATGTTTTGTAAATATGGTATATAGTTTAAATAATGAAAATATGTATGTATAATATAAATAATCAAGACTATAAATAACTATGATTGTTTTAATAAAAGACCCTCTAATCTTTTTGATAGCTCAGTTGGATGTAAAAGATTTCACAGCATCTACGATTAACACAGACAGACAGGGCATCAGCTTAACATCTTATCCAAAGGACAACACATTCAGGAGTGCAGTATCAGCAATCCATCTACATGGTGTGGGAGTAGAACCCACATCCTTTTGCAACAAAAGCAAGTGTGTGCTACTTTGAAATTCTATAGCACAAATTTGCTAAACAAAGCAGTTGCACATTGAAGACAGACTTAGCATAAGCAATAATAAACTTCTCTTCCCTTGAAACTCACATTCCTTGAAAATGCATTGAAGCTTATATTCCTTGAAAATGGACTAAAACTCACATTCCTTGCATGTGTTTCAGCACATTTCAATGAACTCTGATGATTAAGTGAGCTGTTTTGTAGTTGCTAAGGCTCTTGTTTCCTTTAGCCAAGATATGGGGTCTGAGCCTGAGCAAGCTAATTAACTACCTTGCCTAACTAGGGCATTACTCTCTCTCACACACACACACACACACACACACACACATATACCTCTAAGTACCTGGAATTCTCCATCTCCCACGTGTATAGAAGAGAAGGCAGCAGCATTTCTCCAGTCCAGTGTGCATTTGGCAGTAGTTCCAAGTTCTCTAGTCCAACGTACGTTTCAAAAGGATGGAAGTCTCAGGTTCTCTAGTTCCAACTTGTGTTTAAAGCTCACATGTTGCTGTGCATGCATCCTTGAAGAAAAAAATGTAAAGATGCACAGGCAGTTGCAGAAAATGCAAATTTGTTTTTGTTTTTAATTATTTATTTAAAATTTAAATGTTGACCCCAGTGGGGCCTCCCTCCAAGCCAATGGGCCCTAAGCAGTTGCCTAGGTCACCTAGTACTGGATCCAGCTCTGCCCATGCCTTCTTCATGCTACCTTCCCACTTACCCTTCTTAAGAAAATAAAAACATGGGCATCTTTCTCATTAAAAATCAAACACCCTTATTCTCCCACCATTGCAAAAATGTTCCCTTCCAGTTGTCTAACTCTGTGTTGCTCTGTTGTTCTTCCCCTTTCTGACTGCCTTATCATCCCATTTATATTATAAACTCAGTTGGCACTTTGTTACTTTACAGCTATATAAGATGCTTCGATGCACATGTGAATGCATGTAGTGTCTAGCATGCTTACACATATGTTGATGTCCTGTGGTCACATGATCACCCACTGTGGTTTGCTTAGTTGCATGATTACTATTATTATTTATTTTATTTTATTCTACATTTGGTTACCGGGAAAGTTCAACTGGACAAAAGTCTTTTTTCAGCGGAGGCCCAGGGAGAAGAGCTCCACATATAACAAACATTAACAATTACAAAAACATGACAAATGAACAACAGTATAAAAATTTTTCATCCATGAAATCTAAGATAAGAAGACAAAACTATACATCAGCCAGGAGAAATGTCCTCTTATAACATAGATTAACATGCACAGCTTCATAAGAACAGAATAACACTATACATTTAAATCAAGGCTAAGATTACAATAGTACCTACTGCCATTTTCATCACTGAGAAAATCATTGTCACTTGTTCACGTTATGCTTCTTTGTGAATACTCCAATATGTGTGCATATGCATGTGTATATCTATGTATGTATATGTATGTATGTATTTTCATACCTGTTTATAAACCAAAGACAGTTAGGTAGGTAGAAAGGCACATAGATAGATAGATAGATAGATAGATAGATAGATAGATAGATAGATAGATAGATAGATAGATGGGATACATTCAGACTGTTGAATACTCTAAATATTGACTCTGAAAAGGTTGACCTGAAACATCAAAAGTCAAAATGTCAAGTCGCTTTTTGTAGCAGTTGACAGAAATTGTGAACTGTGTTTTTGCCCTTTCTCCAGTGTTGTATGCTGTCAGAGTTTATATATGTAGTGGGGGGTGTGGGGGTCACAGCCCCTGCATGGGGGGAGGGTCCAGGGGGGAGCATGTTTCCTTTCTTTTTTTTTTATTTTCATGGTTTTGAGTTTCAGCCTTTTCGGTTTGATCTTTTCAGAGTCAATATTCAGAGTGCTGTGTGTTCAGAATGTATTCCATATAAACATACATACAAATATATATATAGAGAGAAGAGAGAAAGATTGAGAAAGGTATTTGTGGATATAGATATGTAAAATGAGGCATTTACTGACTTGTTTGTTTATATCATATTTATTTTGTTGTACAGGATTATCCAGGAGAAAGTCTGTTACTTGTATTTGACAGAGACTTTAAGTATGGGCAGAATTTTTACCTTGTTCTGACAGAAGAAGCCAAAGGCAGAATTTTGAATGTAAGTATTTTTCAAAATTTGAAAAACATTTTTAATAGCTACATTTTCACAAGTGTTGTTGCACACTGTATTAAAATGTAAATGTGGCTCAGCAAGAAATATTTTACAGATTTTAGTTTTTTGCAAGTGTTATGTTTGTGCTTGCTTTTAAACTGCATCTCCCTATATGTTTCTCTGTAAAACAGTTCATATACTTTGTAATCTTGAGTTAAAGGTAATGTTTTATATACAGTAGTAAATAAAGGGAAAAGATTCTACATGAGCTGCTAATCCCAAAACTTTACAGGACACTATTAAAGAATCTAGCCCATATTAAGAGGGCACCTGGGGATGGACAAAACTAAGGCAGGAGTTCTAACCAGATATTACTGGCTAGGCACAATGTCCAGAAAGCTAGAAAACTGCATCCCATCCTGGATATAAAAGTCTCTTGATCCCAAATACCTGTCACAAAAGTTCCATTTGAACATAATGCAATGGACAATGTGGGGCCACAAGTGAAACCTAATAGTGGTTATCAGTGTGTATTGACAAAATAGACTATACCACACCATTTCCAGAACAGAGTCTTTATATAATGCAGAGCTTATGCTAGATAAATAGACAGACAGAGAATTTGTAACTCTAAAACATGCATAATGACCAAGGGACTCCGTTTATGTTAACAGTATTACTTCAGTTATGCAAGTGAATTAAAGTCAGAGAGCTGAAGATATCAGTGTACCATCAGTAGAGAGGTTTACTAAAACATTGAAGGCCATGTTAAGGCAGGTTACTGACACAAATGGGAAGAGTGCTACATGCTTTGACTTAAGTGTACCCCATTTGAACTCTGAAATAGCAGGCATCTGGGAGGACTACTTGACATTGCTATTAACTGGGTTTTGGCACCATCGCTTTGATGGCACTTCCTAAAGAGCCATGTTGTATGACCCCTTTTCAGTGTTGGAGACTTTGGCCTTCAAAGTGTCTGTACTGATCCCCTCTCCAAAGCCATAAAGTCATAGAAAGTCATAGGTTCAGAGGTACATACTAGGCTAATGGCCCTGGAGCCTTTACAAGCCTAGCCCATAGGATTACCCTGGCATCGTGCCACCCGACCTTAGTTCCTAGTACCTCTGTTGAGTATAGCCAGTGGAGTGATCCCCGGGATGAATTTTCTATTTCCCATCCACTCATCAAGATTTCTCTTGAAGAGGACCAGTGAGGTGAGGCACTCTGTTTGGCATGTATGGGAAGTCTCTTCCATAGCATGGGCAGTCTCTGGGTTATGAACCTGTCACTTCAGCATGTTCTGTTGATTGTGGTAATGAGGTTGAGGTCTCAGGTGCATGTGGTGTGGAGGGATTGGGATTTGTTTAGATGTAGCATTTCTAACAGAGCTGGGTCAGACATGGCTTTGTAAGTCAAGCAGAGATCACCTCTAAGTAGGTGATATGAGACAGAGAATAGTTGGAGTTTTTTGAGTCTGTCCATATAGGACAAGTGCTTAAAGCCTAGGATCGTCTTTGTGAGACACTTTTGCGGCCTCTCCAGTTGTTGCAGGTGTCTAGTGAGGTACATGCCAAATGGGGCATTGTACTCGATGATTGGCCTAATAAGGGAAGAGTAGAGGGAGACAACGACCTCTTTCTTCTGGAGCATTTCTCCCCGGGCCTCTGCTGAAAACAGGCTCTGTGGAACCTAGTTGGACATTCCCGGTCAACAAATGTTAAATAAAAAATAAAAAAAATAAATTCTTCCTGGATCCAAGACCCTTAGTAATGAGATGTGCCACATAGAAGTACTTTCTGACCACAGTGGCAATGTGGTGGTTAAAAGAGAGGTTGCTGTCAAACTGTGTTCCCAGATCTCTTATAACACCTTCTATGTTCAGTGGACTACCATCGATGTGGTAATTCATGGGAACTGGGTTTTTCCCAAAGGGGGTGATGAGACATTTTTTGGCATTGAGCTTAAGGCCATGGTTGAGGCCTTTCTATAGGATATCAGCATCACTTGGGGAGTTAATAATAGCTCCCAACTTGCAATTGTCTGTGAACTTTGTCAGCCAGAGTCCCTTTCTGTTGACCTGAACTTCAGAGAAGTAGATACCAAACAGGAGAGGACACAGGACTGAACCCTGTGGGACTCCACTCATGAGTGGTCAGTAGTCTGACTTTGGAGTCAGCTACTTTCACACTGTGAGTTCTATCTGTGAGGCAGTTTGCAACCCGCCAAGTGATATAGGGGTTGATGCCTTGCTTAGTGAGTTTTTCTATGATTCCTGAGTGGAGAATGATATCAAAGGCCTTGGCCAGATCAAGGTAGGCTATATGAACCACCTTGCCTTCATCCACACCTCTGGTGACTGACTCAAAGAAGTCGACCAGGTTGAGTAGGTATGATCTACCCTTCACAAAACCAAACTTTGTGGGATGTTTGGAGATTCCCTATATCCTTGTTTATTAGGTCCATGATGATGCATTCCATAGCATTGCATATCAGACTCGTCAGGCTAATGGGGCGATAGTTCCCAGGGTTTGTAGTCACTCCTCCTTTGTGGAGAGGGTTGAATGTTGCGGTGTGCCATTTGGTAGGGACAAAGCCTGAGGTGAGGCTGTGATTGAACAGAGCACACAGGTGAGGTGCCAGTTCACTCTGTAGCTCATGTAGAACGCAGCCAGTGATATTGTCAGGTCCCATAGAAGCTGTATTCTTGGCCTTGGACAGTGCTGTTTTAACCTGTGGAGCAGTAATACTGGGTGCCTGGCACACTAGTGGTATTATGGTTGGTCCTTTGGGGGGGTAAAGTTGGCACTGAATCTGTTGGCCAGTATATTGGCAATATCTGTTGGCTCGGTATAGGAGATACCATTGTGCAGTAGCTCAGAGCAAATCTGGGTATTGCCGTGGAGATTCTTTACATAAGTATAGAAGGCCTTGTGGTTGTCTTTACTATCTGTTGCAATTCTGTTTTCATAGCTAGCTTTAGAGGATTTGATGAGGGATCTCAACTTTTTGTTGAGGCTGATAAGGGAGTTTTTCCAGTCTTGGGACTTCACCTTATTCCATATCAGTTTCCTCCTTCTGTTGTTGAGTTTGTTTATGGCAGGGGACCACCAGATTGGCTTCCTTTTTTTGGAGGAAAGAGTCTTGGTTCTATTGGATATTGCGAGATCCATGCATTTGTGTACATGTTCGTACAGTGCATTGGTGTATGATTCGGCAGTAATGCAACTATTTTGCATTTGCATGGGTTAGCCACCTCTATTTTTAGAGGCCCAAAGTTAGCTTTGGAGAAATTTTTCATGGTGGTTACCTTTGCGGGGGTGGGAGGAGGTGGGAGGGATGTGGATTTCCAAGGTGATTAGTTTGTGGTCAGATCTAACCAGGGAGGAGTTTACTACTGGTGTAGCACAACAGTCAACCCATGTTAGTAATCACCAGGTCAAGGATGTTGCTACCTGTAGTGGGGGTAAGAACGAGCTGGCCCAGGTCATTGGAATTAATGAATTCCAAGAAACGTTGGGCAAGTGTATTGGTACATGAGTAGTTTTCCCAGTTAATGGAGGGGTAGTTGAAGTTGCCCAGTATAAGAGTGTTAGGTTGGACCCTAATGTTATTCCAGGGTGCTTAAGAATGTGGAGTGTCAGTCTTGAGACATGGTTGGGGACCTATAGCAGGCTACAACCTGAATCGCTGTCTTAGCCAGTGTTAGCTGCAACTGAAGTATCTCTGATGTGTTATGTTGGGCTACCAGTCTGGAAGTGTGCGCATCCTTTATGAATATGGAAACACCACCGCCTTTGGAGCTTCAGTCCAAGTTTTGGGGCCGAAAGGTGTGGAATGAGTTATTAGCTGTTAGTGCAGGAGTGCCTTCTGCTGCTTTGAACCAGGTGTCTGTTACAGCACAAATGTCGATATTGTCTATTTTAAGGAGTGCTTTGAGTGAGTGCATTTTGAGATTTAGACTTCTAGCATTGAGCAGCATGACCCTCAGATTGCATTTGTTTGTAGCTGTTACGGTTGTAATTTGGTCTTAGGAAAACTGCCTAAAAAAGGCACTATAGGAGTGGCAAGAGCCTTGGCCAGTATCCGGAAAACCAGGGGTGACAGATGCAGGCCATCTCTGGCAAAGCATTGAGGTCTGTCAGTCATGTCATCCCAGGCAGACAGATACTGGATCCTCTTAGAATGACACCAAAAACTTAGCTAACTGTTGAAATCAGTCATTTCTGCTTCCACTGTGATATAATTCTGGGCTATGGTAGGATGCTGCTCAGGGCTAGAGTCACCCACCTGGGATACATAATCTGAGAGCTCCTCCATGTCTCTTTTCATGTAGTCCAGGGAAGTACGTCTCAGGTCATTCACACCCATATGTACAATGACAGAGTCATATTTGTACTTGCTGTTGAGGGACCTGAGTGCGTGTGTTATGTGGCGGATCCTGCCACCTGACAGGCAGCTGACTGTTACTTTCTCCTTATTCAACCTAGTGAGTGGGACATCAGTGTGCCTCACTATTGAATCACCTATGACTAGTGTGTTGGGCATGCTGTTTTGCCTTAGGGGCATTGGTTGAGTGGCACACTGTTTAGGAGAGCTATGTGTCTCGTGATTAGTGTTGTGTTATGGTGGTCGAGTGTGTTTCTGCCTTGGAGGTTTCTACAGTTTGGGTAGATTTTTATTGAGAGCCTCCGCGAAGGTGGGTGTGTAGTTTGTGTTTTTATGTGAAGGCAGTGCTGGTGTGTGTTCTGGAGGGCTGTTTGTTCCATGTGGTGTGGTGCAAGTGTTGACCTTCTCCTCTTGACCAGCTATTCCGGTCTTGGCTGGAGAGTGCGTGGCTTCTAGTTTGGATATATAAGTGCATCTCTCACAAGTCTAAGTGTTGGGAGGTAAGAGGAAAGGGTTGTCAGTGTACAGTTGCTACATTGTCTCAGGATGCCCAAGTTCACCAGGTTAATAGGAGAAAGCACAGGGCACTGACCTTTAGACATGCCTGGAGGGGTGGGCATTAATAATAAGTACTGGAGCTGTTTCCTTGTAGAACGTTTAGTGCTGGTAGCACTTTTGTGTGCTACAATAATTGCTACAAGAAGTCTGGTAAAGTGCTAGACTAATAATCTATTAAAAGTGCAGGAGAGGAGAGAACTAGCAGATCTAAGGGAAAAATTGAAGCGCAGACTTTGGCACCCACTCAGAAGCTTACAGACAGTCCTGGATACAGCAAATCTGTATCTGGACTAGACTAGTTACAGGAAAGGTGGGAAGCAAGTGCAAACACGGGCTTTTAAACCAGAAAGTTGAAAGAAATGGAAACACTGCCCAAACAGCCAATAAACTACAATTTCTGGGCCAGAAACCACTTCTCTTGTGGTAGATAGACTGCCTAGTGCTTACCACTCCCACTGATAAGCTAGAAGGCTTCCCTCCAACACAGAAAGGCTTGGGGGGCTCAGAAGCTTACTTACAGTCCTGGATACAGCATATCTGTAACTGGACAAGACTAGTTACAGGAAAGGCGGGAAACAAGTGCAAACATGGGCTTTAAACCAGAAAGTTGAAAGATATGGAAAAACTGCCCAGACGACCAATAAAACTATAATTTCTGGGCCAGAAACCACTCCTCTTGTGGTAGATAGGCTGCCTATTGCTTATCCGTTCCCACTGACAAGCAATGTTGATCTTGGAGATTGCCATTGTTGATCATGGCCAGTTCCTTTTTAGGAAGAATGGTACCAGTACTTGAGGGGTGCTCCTCTGATCTGATCGATGTAGGATCAGCTTTCAAGATTATGGAGAGGATTATAGCTTTATAGCTTCTCCTTTGAAGACATATTTTCAGGCTCTCTTGGGTTTGACTCTTTCAGGATACCTGGCCTTCTGTATCTCAGCCACTACTTGCATCCTAGGGTTAGAGGCAAGGAGGTGTCCTCAAGAAATCAGCACTAATGTAGTCTGAGTCTTCTAAGGAGTTGGACTTGCCTCATCTGACATTCCCAGAAAGAGAGCATGCAAAAGAAGGCATAATGACTCCCCTACAGATTCTATCATCTCAGATGCTGAGTTGGCTGATCAAGAGAGCTCCCCTCAGTGCCTTTCAGTAAAAACAGTAGACACCATATTTGATGAAATCCTGGAATTGATGTATCAGAGGTGATCCTGAGAGACCCACCCTCTCAGGATGATGAAGTCATTTTTGAGGCTTATCACTTGGCACCCCCTACTTCTTGGGGTGGTACCTCCTACTGATCACTGACTGTCTTATTGATTTGGCATCAGTAAGGTATGGCAAGAGCCAGATTCTCGAAAGTCTGTGCCCCCTAAAACTGGACAAGATACTTGGATCCCCTAAAGGCAGATAGTTTTGGCTAAGAATCCTACGTTTGACTCTATTATTGTGGCTGCTGTGACAAAGAAAGAGCTGACAGAAAATACAGCCACTGTCCATCCACCCAACAAAGAATCTAGGGCTTTGGACAGGATAGGGAAGTGGGCATATCTTTCAGCACCTTCACACTCACGGTCTTAAACTATACCACACACATGAATCACATTCAGAAGCATTTAGCAGGAAAAAACGTCAACTTCCTTGAAGAAGCCACACCATGGGCACTATGTTCAACATCACTAAATTCTTTGTGTGGCTCAAATACAGTGCAGCCAATATAGAGACTCATGTGGCAGGTGCAGGCATTATAATGATGAATCATGCCTGTTTTTGGCTTTGCAATTTTGTGAACAACTTTAAAGCAACTGTTATTAATGCCCCATTTGACAAACGTTTCATGGAAGAAACGATACAGAAGTATGAACAAGACAGGAAGATGTTATCTGCCAAAGACGTAGGTGTAGGTTTGAGACCATATAAAGATCTTATAACAAGAACCAAATGGGATCCAAATGTCTGTCGGTTAGGAAAACCTTGCATCAGCCCAATAACTCCATCTCTGAAAGGGGTTGTAATAGCAGAGATGGCCCTCTTAATGGATGCTGATCCAGATGTTGAGGTAGTCTTCAAAACCAGGGATATTGTGGTCACTTCTCTAATAGTCAATCTAATTGTCACAGAAAGGCTGCCCAATTGCAATCCTCTGGAGACAGTCAGGGCTAGTTTCTCCTATAATCTCCTGCATGAATGACCATCACATAGGACTCACAAGACTCTTGGGTAAGAGATGTAATACCCAGAGCCTATACCAGTCCCTTTTCCTTATTACCTCCCTTACCATTTTGGTCACTTCCATGCATCCTACTCCATCAACAAAAGGCAGCCAAAACAAATCCTTTGTCGTCAAAAAAAAAAAAAACAGCCCTCCAGTACATTCCACAAAACCAGGGAGGATGAGGATTTTATTCAAAATTCTTTTTGGCTCCAAAAAAAAAAAAACAAAGACCTCAGGCAAGTTTAGATTTTAGAGGCCTGAACACATGCACAAAAAATTACCCTTTTCAGAATGGTTACAGTGCAAGCAATTTTGCCTTTTCTTCAGGTGAATAATTGAATGTGCTCTATAGATCTTCAGGATGCTTACCTCCTTATCAAAACATACAGAGCTTCAGGAGCTACGTGCACTTCCGTCTAGGTGTCAGTCATTTTCATTTCAGGGATCTGCACTTCTATCTCACCATATGGCTGTAGTTGCTTCCTATCTGTGACCTAGATGAAATTCAAGTGTTTCTATATTTTGATGACTAGTTCCTAGCAGCCATGATAAGAGAGTGTTTACTCGAAGCAATAAATTACTTGCCACTGCTCTGTCTGTCCTTGGGCATATTCAAAAACTATGAAAAATCAAATCTGCAACCATCTCATACAGTTCACTTCATAGGATGCAAACTAGACACAACAAAATGCATGGTAACCCTTCCTTCAGAGAGAGTTCAAATATTAAAGTACTCAATACAGTTACCTCTTCATTTCATTTCTCCGCCAACAATCCTGGTTCTTCAAGTCCTGGGTATTATGACATCTTCCATGGTACAGTAAGCTAGGTTTCACGTGAGAATTCTGCAGTAGCTTTGCAGAGCACATTAGTGTCAAGTTTCAGAACTTCCTTTTACTTCTGCAGAGATAGTTTACAATGTTGTCTAACTTCCCTTTTCATTCTTTCAGGAAATCCCTTTGTTATGCCATCTCCAGCAGAAGTGGTGACCACAGATGGTTTCTTTCTGGTGTTGGGGGTGGGGGTGAGGGGGGTATTTTCAAAGGAGGATGTTCCAAGAGTCTTGGAGTCAACAAGAGGCCAAATTTCACATCAGTATCATGCAGGTGAGGGCATTTCTCCTATCATTGCTAGGAATGCAGGGGTGATTTCTTTCCAGACCAACTTGACAGTCATTTGGTACATCAACAAGAAGGGGAACCAGATCCTGTCCCTTATGCCAGGAAGCCATGAGAGTGTGGCAGTGGGCAATTGTTCCCCATTACTTTCTGATAGCAACACACATCTTGAGGAAAATTAACTGCCTTGCACACAAGCTCAGCAGATCAATTTTGATGCCTCACAAGTGGTCTCTCAGTCTAGTGGTTGCTCAGTAGATTTTCAAACACTGCGGCAAACCTTGCTGTGATCTCTTTGCCTTCCTGTCCAACAACAAATACAACAGCTACTCCACCCTGATTCTTCCAAGGGGGCAGTCACAGAGGGACTCTTTAGTCTGACAGTGGCCTCCTAGGCTTCTTTATGACTTCCTTTCCTCTAATGCCAAGAGTTTACAGAAAGTGGCAATATGCAAAACCACTGTGATCTTCTTAGTACCTTACTGGCCCAAGCAAATTTGGTTTTCCTTGTTGAAGCCTCATGTTGAGAAGACCCCATAAGTCTTGGATCCTAAGAAAGATTATTTTGCCCCATTCTTCCAGGTTACCTTACCTAGTCTGTTCACTCTGCAGTTAACTTCATGGTTTCTTCATGATTCCATTTATGGCCAAACACACTTCTTTATCAGATGAAATTGCTGTATCATTTCTGTGTCTCAAAAATAGTCTACATAAAAAAGTATCATACCAAATAGAAACGTTTCTTTGTTTGGGCAAAGTTTAACTTTGTCTTGGAAGAAAGTTCCCTTTGAACCAGCATCTTCACTGTCACATAAATTTATTTCATGGAAAACTGTGTTCCTAGTAACAGTGACTTCAGCTAAGAGAGTATTAAGACTTGTCATCTGTCCCACCATATTTAGTGTTTCACAAAGATAAGGTATCTCTATGCATAGATCCTTCTTTCAGTTCCTAGATTTTATCTATTTCAACTTAAACAAGCCTATTCATTTACCAGTATTCTTTCCAAAACATTCCAGCAATGCAGGGGGTATATCCTCCATACTGTCGATGTCCACAGACAATTAAAAATTTACTTTCATAGGACTAAACCATTCAGGAAGGATTCTCAGCTCTTCATCTCCTTTGCCACAAACAGGTGGGTACTAAGGTTTCAAAAATATTCTTATCTAGGTGACTGTCGATGTGTATTTCATTTGTATATTATGTATAATTGGCCCTTACTAGGCAGACCAAAGATGTACTGTTCTAGGTTTGTGGCCACATCTACAGTCTTCTTTAGAAACTCCTGTATTGATGAAATCTGTTCTGCAGCAACATGGTCCATGTTGCATACCGTTGCTAGATATTACAAATTGTAAATGATTTTGAGGCTAGGAGCTTCTTTTGGAGCCACTGACCTCAAGGGTCTCCTGTCATGATACCATCCAAGATTTCTAGTAGCTTGGGATTTTGATCCATCAGTCAGATCGGACAGAGAGGATGAATAGGATTCAGTAGTTATGTACTTTATAATGCTGGATCTTTTTATCCATGTCTGTTTGATGTGACATCCCTGACTCATTCAGATTGTCATTTCAGAGGACCTGGAGGACCGTTTTGAGCTCTTCTCCATCATTCTCTATGCAACCAAATTTTTCTGTTAGGCAAGCAAACTTGATCTGAAGTAACTAAAGGAAAAGATACATTATGGGAATGAAACAGTTAAAGTAGCTCGAGGTTGGGGCATTAGTATATGTGTGTGTATGTATATATGTATGTGTGTATATATATATATATATATATATATATATATATATATATATATATATACATGTGTGTGTGTGTCTATATATGGATACCCTAGCATCAATGTTCACAACGTCGACCAGAAAACAGTGATATTGCAAACATTAGCATGCTACCACACATTGCATCAGCACATGCAAAACTATAATACTAAATAGTAAACAAAAAAGGCCCCCACTCCACCTCCTAACTATGTATATTAACTCTAAGATTGTACAATATTAGGGAAAGGTAATTTCCCTACCCTGAATATTGTGCGATATCACACACCTGTCAGCCATCTGCTTAGCTGACTAAATTTTGGTAACTGAACAGGTTCTGATTAACTGTAGTATTGACAATAATCATCGCTGCCATATATATAGAAAGAAGAAAAGTATGTGGAAGTAAAACTGAATTTCCATTGTTTTCTCTAAGCAATCAGAAGAAAAAAAAAATGAGTCTGTCTTCACTATAAATGGTAGAAAGGAGACATAGGTTGATACAAGTACACTAATATCTATTATATCTGAAAAAATGTTACTTGTATTGTTTGCAAAGAAATGCATAAAAATACTACTTGAAACATAAATGGGTGAGAGCTTGCTATGGAATGCAAAAAAGATTATTTGTGTCTGTCTGTGGCATGCAGTGTGTGTGTGTGTGGGAGAAAATTGCTACAGAATGTATTTATTTATTTATTTACTTACTGGATAATTGGACTGGTCTTCTGACCCTTTTCAGCCACAACCCAAGCTTAAAGAGCAGAAAATGCATCACAGTCTTTCAATCAACAATTTTATATACAAAATGAGTACATAGCAAAATACAGAACAGAGTAGTAAGACTGAATGCAGTTAGGGTAAGATTAAAGCATCCAGTCAAAATGCTTTGAGAAAAAATATATACAAAATGTAAGCTAAGATATGCATAAAATATACTGCAATCATACATATAATGCATAAACTCCTATATGCATGTGAAATATTTGCTTATAAGATAGCACATTAAGAGGCTGAGAAATGTTTGTTAAATAGAGTTTATTAGTTGCAGGTAGATTCAGTAAAGAAGTACTCTTTAAGTGCATCTTTGAAGCTTTTAATGGTTTCTCCTTTTCTGATGTCTGTAGGCAGGTGGCTCCAGGTAGTGGGTCCGAGTCTAGAGAAGGTTCTGTCACCTGTAGCAGTTGTAAATGGAGGGCATACTAGAGAGACATTGTTGTCCTGTATGCTCCTGAGTATAAGTAAGGGTTGTGTTGTAAAGGTAGTTTCACTCTTAAAGGAGATCAGTGAGTGGCCATGTTTTAGCACCTTGTAAATTAAAGCACTTAAAAGAAAAGTGGCCCTATGAGGCACTGAAAGCCATTTGGAATTTTTTAGCAAATTGCAGTGTTGCATCTGGAGGTCTATGTATATTTTGGGCTGAATGCATAATGAGAAAAGAAAGGCCATATTCAAGTTTGAGTATTAAAATATGTTTAGCAGTGGCCTAGTGAGCAATGGTTGAAAGAAAGAAGGTGACTGATCCCGTGACATAGTTTTAATTGAGCAAGGACTTTATTAGTTACAAATCTGTATGTGTGGTAAAGGAAAGGGTAGGGACAAGTAATAGGCCTAGGTCAGCCAGTTCAGCGACTTTAGGTACTATGTTCCCATTAAGATCTGTTAAGAGAATAGGAGAAATAGTTGGCAATTTCTTGGCTGAGGCAAAGACCATGACGTTGATTTTCTTAGGGTTAATTGGTTGATTTAGTATTACAATCTTATATTAAACCAGAAACAAAGGAATCAGTGCAAAAAGTACTTAAATTTCATTTTTTTTTTGAGGAAATGCAACACTAAAGCCGAAGCTACCATTTTGGTTACTCATAGTGTGTTGCCCACTTTTTACAAGAGGAGACTGTACCTGTTGCAGTGAAAGAAAAGCGTAGATAAACAGTTGGAAAGCCCTGAAGAAGATACCATTAATCCATGGAAGAATAATGACTGAACAGCTCCTCTGTGTATTTTTTTGCAGTGATTATAAGATGACTGTGAGTCCAGTCCTTTCCCTTGAGTGAAGGAGCTGATGACCAAGTTGATTGGTAGGTCTGCGTCATCTAAAACAATGTATCTGATGTTGTTAATTTTCATTAATTTCTAAACAATTGGGTTCAAATTCAACCCTTGGATCCGACTCAGCTGCTTTTTACAGCTTGTGGATAAGGGAAACTCTCGAGTTCCTCCCTCAGCCATAATACTCTAACCCTCTACCATACCTCAGATCTCATTTACTGCCTTTCTGTCTGGATGTGGTCACTGTTAGCACTCAAGCTTTAGTGTTTTCTGGTTGGATAAGTAAACAGATGTATTATTTTTTCACTATCTTTATCCTTTTTTTCTATATAGCTGATTTATTCCCCCCTTATCCTACACTTTTCTTTGTGTAATTTAATTACCATTGTTGGTATTTTTCTCTCCACTTTACCCTTGTGGTAATTTCTTTAATTACCATTGTTGGTATTTTTTTCTCCTTTCTTTCTTTTCTGTTTAACAAAAAAAAAAAAAAACTTCTTAGTGTTATACTGTTTTCTTCAAGATGGCCAAAAAAGCGTCCAGTTTTAAAAGATGCAAAGAGTGAGGGCACAAGATCCTCCTATCAGATGCTCATGACTTTTGTCTTTATTGCTTGGGCCTGGTACACTTAAAGGTGTCATGCGATATTTGCAAAGATTTTAATCCACAAGCCTTAGTTGATGTCAAAAATAAGCTTATTTTGAAAGGTTTTCTGCCTATGACCTTCTCAGAATGATTATCTGGAGCTCAACCCTCAATATCTGACAAAAAGGAGCCCAGAAAGTAACCATCAGACCCTACTGGATCCTCCATTCCATCTTCTGATCATACAACGGAACCAGCCTGTAAATGTCCAAATGGTCTGATCCAAAGACTAAATCTTTGGATCCATCTGTATCAGATGCCCAATCTGTTTCATCGGATATGATACTTTTGGATCTGAAACCATTTTCTCAGACCCAGTATGCATCCTCTCTGGACCGTGTCCCTTCCCGGGTGCCAAGGTCACTTTCAGTGGCCTCTTCTCCTCAGTCTTCCAGGAGCCTGACAGAAGCATATGTGGATAGAATGATAAGGAAATTTCGGCACAGATTCAGATGGGAGTTCTCTTGGCTCCTACCCCTTTGGGTCTGGAGACCTTTACCAGTGCTATTCCACCCAGCTTGACTCCTTCTCCGATCCAACTGTTGGCTTCAGAGCCCTTTGATCCAAGTCTTCTGAGACCATCTGTATCAGATCTGGAGATTGTTATATCTTCTGCTACTATAAATTCTCTGAGTGCACTGGCTCCAAGTGTATCGTAGCCAGATGACTCTCGGAGCCGTAGTGTTGTTGTCAGATCCAAGGTGTTAGAGTCGACTCTGAAGTTGTTGGAGCTGGCTCTGCCCCTTGGAGCCTCAGCATTGGACAGGTCAGCTCCAGTCTCTGCCTTGGGTAGGCTGCTTTCAGGTCAGAGGGAGGAGATGGCCGGAAGCACATTTTGTATGGTCCATTGGCCTCCTTCTTCCTGGAGTGTTCTACCTTTGAGGTGGTGGAAAGAGTTTTCTCTGCTTCTAGAGGATTGACAGTTCCACCCCCTTGGATATTCCTTCTGAATCCCATATGTCTTTGTGTCCTGAGCCTCATCACTCTACTCCACATGGACAGCCAGCCAAAAGCCTCCAGGTTACCCAGTAGGGTATACTTATGTCTTCTGATACTTCTCTGGAACATCGCACTGAAGAAGTCCCTAGGAAGAGAAAGTGCAAGAGGAGGCACTTAGACTCTCCTCAAGAGTCAGTCACAGAAGATACTGATTTTGATGAAGGGGAAGGGTCCCCAAGATCACCACTTGATGACATCTCTTTTGGAGACATCCTGGAAATCCTCAAGCAAAGGTGTGGATGATCTACCAATAACCCTTCCCAATAGGAACTGGTATTTCTGGAAGCCTTTGGGTCTTGACCCATCTACCTCCTGGGTGACTCTGCCCGGAGATGAGTTCATTGATTTGATCTCTAGGTGGGCACCCAAGGAACCTAATGCTGTTGAGCTGATCCCCAAGAGACCAGACAGGATCCTGGCACCACTGAAAGCAAGAGAATTTTGGAGCAAAGGAGTACCAGCAGATGTCATGGTCGTAGCAGTAACCACAAAGAAGCCACTCACAGATGAGAGTTCATCTGTCTGTTCCCCTAACAGGGAGAAAAGGGTGTTGGACATATTTGGGAAGCATCTATATGCTTCAGTGACCTTTGGACTCAGATCACTGAATTATTTGACACACTTCACCAGACTTCAGAGGGACTTGATAAAATAACTTTCCAAATGAAGTCTCAGGGTATAAGATGAAAGCACCCTAAATCTTTGGAGTGTTATTTCATTCACTTATTTGGTTTGTTTTATCGTGAATAAAAGGTTTTCACCATTCGCCTTTGTGGAAGTTTTTGGAATTATACAGAGGAGGACAGCCTTTATTGTTATCGGACAGCGGCTTGTTTTGTTAGCAAGACTTTAGTGTTTGGTTATTTCACATACAGCTGAAGGTACGTCAAGGGTGGTGGGTTCGGACATTTCCATTAGGAGACATGCTTGGATGTGCCTGTGTGTTTTTACAGAACCCTTCAAGTCCTCCTTCATCAGTGCTTCCTTTGACAGAAGTTCTTTGTGTGGCCCTAAAGTTAAAGACTCACTCTCCAGGGGTGAGCAAGATGGTAAGACCCTGTCTGCAATGGGCGTACATTTTTTGACTCCTCAGAGAACCTTATTTAGGAATCAATGAGGTGGTCGAAAAATGTGGTTCAGAAAGTCCCAGGTTCCTTTCCTTGATCCACATGGAGATAGGGGAGAACTCTAATGGAAGACACCACCCATGCTGAAGATGAGGCCCGCAAAACCAAGTGTCCAGAATTCTTTCTCTGACAGACCCTACCAGTGCCCCTGAAAGGAGGCCCGATTGTCAACCTTTGGAAGCTGTCAGGGGTCACCTATCCCTGCACCAGAGATCCTGGCTAGACATTACAAAAGACAAATGGATGCAGAGAATTATTTCCAGAGGTTAAATAATTCCCTTTTCCCTACTCCCCTTCAACATTAAGCAAAATGTCTGATGGTCATCCTAGTCAGAAGAAAGCAGCAGCACTAGGGAAAAAAAGCTGCTAGAAAAGGAGTTATCCAAGAGGTTCCCCCAAACCAGAAAGAGTCCAGAACATACATACAATTCTTTTTAGTGCCAAAGAAAACGGGACTGGAGACCAAATTTGGATCTTGGCAATCTGAACAAATCAGTTCAGTATACAAAGTTCTGGATGGTCATGGTTCAATCTACTTTACCCTTCCTGTGCAAGGATGACTAGATGTGCTGAGAAGATCCTCAGGATGTGTACGATCACATAGAAATGAACAGATGATCCAGGAGATACCTATGATTGTGTCTGAAGCCAGTCATTGCCAATTCACAGCCCTGCCCTTTGGCCTTACCACAACCCCCATGGTGTTCACCAAATGCATGGCACTAGTAGCAGCTCACTTGAGACTGCAGGGATTCTAAGGTTAATGTACTGGATGACTGGCTCATAATCGCTCCGACCAAACATCTTCTGATAAAAGCACGAGACTGCATACTGTAGCTGTGCTCTCATGTAGGAGTTAACATCAGTCACAACAAATCTCAGCTAGAACCATCTCAGACATTAGAATTCATACGGGTCTTGTTCAATATTGTCGCTCGTCCCTCTCTAACATAGAAGACAAGCAGGTGGGGTATTTCATTTAGATTCTTTAATACATAGAAACACATCAGGATGGATAGCAACATCATAAAATATAAATAAACTGATTAACATACATGCTTACATCTCAACAGCTTACTACAAAATGGCAGTCAGGCTCGCATGTGCTCAGTATTTATACACTTGTGCAAGCCATTCAATAGCTTCTTAAAGGTTACATACACACACATTGATCTACATCCTCCCTATTAAAAAGATTGCCCTTAGTAAAAACAATATTAGAGTTATACATGCATTACTACAGACATTAGAAACAAAGCACAATGTTCATGTCTAAGTTGCTGTGTATCTGTGTGGTCTGACGATGTTACCAGATCTCATAACATAACAAGCTGAACTAAATTTAGCAACAGTGACAGTCTTCAATGAACAGCTTGCATCAGGAACTTCTGGATTCGTCCGACGAACAGGAATATTCTCTGGAACTTCCTCTGGAATTGGAAAACCGGACAACTCACTCTTTGATAAAGAGTCTTTTTCACAGGCTATGTGCTGCGGTATAGGCTCAGGCACTGGTCTCAAATGTTTCTGTTTCTGCCTAAACTCTACTCCTTGTGATTCTACAATGTATGATTTCAGCTCTGGGCAAATTTTTCATGATTCCAATCCGATCATAACCTTTGGATGTTTGCATCCTTACTACTTCTCCTTCTCATAATGTATTGAGCAGTTTGCTGGTCTTATCCTAGTAGGACTTCTGAGTTAAACACTTCTTCAACACATTGATTTTCACTGACCTGTTGTTTTTGACACATGGAACCAACAATGGACTACTGATTGGTAATGTGATTGTTGTTTGTCTTGATAGAAGTCTCTGAGCAGTGAACCAAGAGGTTTGTCACGAGGAATATTTCTGTGATTCAAGAGATTCAGGAAAACATCACTATTGACTTGTTTTGACTTCTCTAGTAACTGTTTTGCACATCTGCCAAATCATTTGACTGCAGGTACTCAGGGCTACTTATGACATGAGTAAAGTCCCATTCTTCGGCAAATCTTTTCAACTGTTGGCTTGTAAACTGAGTGCCATTGTCTGAAATAACTTTGTGCAGACTACCATGGACTGCAAAATGACACTTCATCTTAGTAATGACAGTACTGAATGCTAGATTAGGAAGTAGGTCAATATCGAACCAGTTTGAATAAGAGTCTACTAACACTAAATAATAACCATTCCACTCGAAAATGTCATTGGCTACTGTTCTGTGTTGATGTGGCTTTGTACTATTACACACAGAACGAGATAAAAGTGTTCTCTGAATGTCTTGTGTCATAGAAGGCCAAAATACTAATCATATTGCCCTTCTTTTGGTAGAGTCTGCTCCTGGGTGACCAATAATGCAAGATAGTAATGTACTCTTGTTGCAAGGACTTTGGAACACTAACTTTCAGACCTTTCATAATTATACCATTGTCAGATAAAATCTCATCTCTGTATGGAGAATAAAGTTGTACTTCTTGAGGTAAACTAGCTTTGATAGCCATCCTTGATTGGTAAAGTGGTTGAGACTGTGTAAAACTGGATCTGTGGCTGTGTGATCTCTTAGCTCATCAAGAAGTGTGGAAGAAAAATTTCTCACTTCCATGATTTCAAAATCAAAGTTCCCATTCTCATGTTGTTCATTGATATTTCTGGGCAATCTGGATAATGTATCAGCAAGATAAAGAAGTTTGCCTTTCTTTTAGACAAGAGTGAAATTATACTTCTGCAATCTCAGCATCATGCTTTTCAATCTGGCTGGTGCTGTATGCATAGGCTTTCTCAGAGTAGTGACTAAAGGTTGGTGGTCTGTTTCAATCTGGATAGGTCTACCATAAACATAATCGTGGAATTTTGAACATGCAAACACAAGTGCCAAAAGCTCTTTGTCTACCCGAGCATCCTGCATCCTGCATTTCAATTTGGGTAAGAGTTCTTGATGGATAGACAACAAGTTGGTCCTCTTATAAAATTACTGCACCAAGACCAAATTTCAAAGCATCAAATAAAAGAATAACCAGCTTGTGATAGTATCTCAGAGTTGCTGGGCAAGCAATTCTCTGTTAGGACATCAAATGCTCTTTGGTATTGCTCCAACCAAGACCAGAATACATCTTTAAATGTCAGCTCTCTAAGCAGTGCTAAAAGTTGGCTCAAGTCTGGAATAAACTTTTCTACATAGTTAACCATGCCTTGAAAACATTGCAGGGCTTGAACATTGTCTGGAGCTGACATCTCAAGAATGGCTGTTTGCTTTGAAGGGTCTGGTCATAGGCCTGAACTAGTAAATAAATGACCAACATAAGTAACCTCTTTTAGCCTGAACTTGCAATGTTAAGTTGTCAATCTCGCCTTCATTCTTGCTGGATGGGTTCGGAGCCGATCCTCAGCTCCGACTCGGCACTTGCTTTAGCTCGAGAACTCCTTTTACCAGCTCGAGGCAACCCTATATCCCATGATGCAAGGCGGAACTACCTCAGATCTCGTTTGCCGCTTAGCGAAAGAGGTCTCCTTTGCCAGCTGAGGTAAGTTTTTCTTTGTGAAATAAGAAAAAGAGTAGTTAGGGGTTTATTTTTCCCTTTTAGTGTCAGTTTAGTCTGTAGTTAGTTACAGCCCACCCTATTCCCTTGTTTTTAAACTTTTTATAATCTTTAGTTTAAAGTTTCTTAGTCAGGCCTAGTTTCCCATTGGTTATTCCCTTCCTGTGTGTTTGTGTAAGGGATTAATTTGTGTGTTTGTTGGGATTGTTTGTGTTTCCATCCTCCTAGGATGTCAAAGGAAGGCAAGGTCTCAGGCTTCAAGAAGTGTGACCAGTGCTGTCAGAAAATGTCTCTTACAGACGGTCACACTTCTTGTGTTTATTGCCTGGGGCCTTTGCACCTGCAGGACTCCTGTGCTTTATGTCATGCTTTTAGCCAGAGAGTCCTGCAGGAAAGGAGGAATAAACTCATCCTCCGAGGCTTACTTAAGCCAGAAGGTTCTCCTCCTAAATTAGGGTCAGGAAAACCTCCTAAACCACCAAAGGCTCAGGCTACAGTGTCCAAGCCTCCTCCGGTGGCTCCGGCTCCGTCGGAGCCGACATCGGCTCCGGCTGGAGCCGATACATCTTCTTTTCAAGTAGTGGGTTCGGCGCCGGCCGGCTCCGATACCCTGACTACTGTGGCCTTGTCGGCTCTGGCTGGATCCGACACTTTATCCAGTATCGGAGCCGAGATATCCTCGGCTCCATCTGGGGTTCAAGGGACTTCGGCTCCGATGGCTTCGACCCGTAAGAGATCCCGGTCCCCTTCTATACTGAGTATCCACTCGGCTCCGAGGTCTCCTCTTTTGTCGGAGCGGAGCCATCGGAGCCGATCTTCGAGATCTTCCAGGCTGTCTGACCACGATTTAGAGAGGGTGATAAGCAGGCTGTTGAAGTCTCAGGCACTGGCCCAAATGCTCCATAGCCCATCTCAACAGACTTCGGCTATAGCCCCAATCCTTGAACTTCCTCCTCCGACTCCACACCGCAGTTCGGAGCCGGAGCTTCTCGGGACAGCGACTGTTTCGATGCCGGAGCCGATACATCCTTCGGCTCCGTCATCCTCGGCTCTGATCTCCTCCTTGAGACCATCCTTGGAGGGATCCGGTTGTCGGGTTTCCACTGTCGGCTCCGAGGGGGCTAGTGGCATCGGACCCTTGTCCGACCCCGCTCTCCCTCTCGGGGCTTCGGCTTTAGTAAGCTCGGCGCCATCGGCCTCGGAGCCTTCTCTCTCTTTGGAGCCGGCCATTCCTGTTTCTTCGGAGCGGGTGTGTTCTGGCCTCCCGGGGAGAGGAGCCTTTGAGGTGATGAGGAGTGTCCTGGCCTCTGAGCCTGGTCAACGGTCCATCCCTCTAGCTCCTCCCTCTTCAGTGCCTGCAGATGCCTCTTGCCAACCTCTTGCTCACAGGCCCAGGGATCCATCGCCCCAGGTTTCCCCACTGGGAATTTCCTCCTCTTCCGAGGTTTCTCCTGATCCTGCAGGGGAACCCCCTCAGAAGAGGACGTGTAAGAGGAAACACACAGACTCCCCTGAGTCTACTACATCTGATACCGACTTAGATGAGTCGGAGGGTTCCCCACGGTCCCCCTCTGAGGATGTCTCTTTTCAGACATCCTTGAGCTCCTCAAACAGAGGGGAATTGGCCCTCCATTGACCCCTCCGAGGATGAGTCGGTATACCTGGAGGCTTTTGGATCCCGACCCTCCACCTCCTGGGTGTCTCCGCCTTCACCCACTGATGCAGGTAGTGGCCCAGAAGGCGAGGGTGGCTCCAGAGTCTGTGGAACCTGTCCCCAGGAGACCATCCAAATTCATCACGGCCCCTTCAGACAAACAGTTCCTTTCCAAGGGTGTCTCTGTGGATGCTATGGTGGTGGCGGCGGCCACTAAGAAGGAACTGGCGGATCCTTCAGTACCTGTCCATCCTCCTAACAAGGATTCTAGGACCATGGACAGGTATGGAAAGCGGATGTTTTCTTCAGCGACCTTTGCTATGCGTTCGCTGAATTATCTTTGTCACTTCACCAGGCTTCAACGAGATGTTCTCAAGGAACTGGGTGAAGTAGTCCAGGATCCTTCTGCTGCTGGGGCTCAGGAAAAGATTGCCTCGCAGCTTGCAATCCTGAATTCTATATCTAACTCCTCCATGCGGCTCATATCCTATGCGGCCGATGGAGCGAGCAGGGCCGCAGGCACAGGAGTTGCTCTTAGACGCCAAGCCTGGATGCGGCTTTGTAATTTTGCGGACCCCTTTAAGGTGTCCTTCACTAATACCCCCTTTGATGGTTCGGCTTTGTTCGGACCTCAGGTGAAGAATACCTTGACCAGGTGTGAGCAGGACGGTAAAACTCTTTCTGCCGTTGGAGTCCAGTTTTCCACTCCTTCTAGACCATACCCCAAGGGTCAGAAGGGGGGGAAGATGTGGTTCCATAAAGCCCAAGGAGCTACACCGGACACACGTGGTCAGTTTACCCCCAGAGGCAGAGGGGGTAACAATAATAGACGCCGCCCTAGAGGCAGGGGGGGTCCTCAGAACCAGGGCAACAGGGAGTCTCTTCCTGAGAAGCCCTTTCAGCATCCCTGAGGTGTTGCCTGACTGTCCACCCTTGGAGGCAGTCGGGGGAAGGATTTCGCTGTACCCAGTAGCCTGGCAATCCCTATCTCAAGAGATGTGGGTACAGTCGATTATATCCGAAGGTTACAAAATCCCCTTCGAAAGGTTTCCCGTACCTCTACAATCCCTTCCAGACATCTCACCCGGTCAAAGGGATTTGGCAGAACAGGAGGTTTCAAAGCTCCTAGAAAAAGAGCCGTCCAGACTGTGCCAGCAGACCAGGTAGGATCCGGCATCTACTCCAGATTCTTTTTGGTCCCCAAAAGGACGGGAGATTGGAGACCAATATTAGACCTGAGCGATCTGAACAGATTTGTCAAGAAGGCAAGATTCCGGATGGTCACGCTTCAGTCCATTCTGCCCTTTCTGGGCAAGGACAACTGGATGTGCTCTATAAACCTTCAGGATGCGTACTATCACATAAAGATTCACAGATGCTCCAGAAGGTTTCTCCGCTTTCGTCTAGGGACCAGTCATTACCAATTCAGAGCCCTGCCCTTTGGCCTCACTTCAGCCCCCAGAGTGTTTACCAAATGCATGGCAGTGGTCACAGCTCATCTGAGATGTCGAGGATTCCAGGTGTTTCCCTATTTGGATGACTGGCTCCTCTCCGCCACCACCAAGTGTCAGCTTCTTCAGTCCAGAGACTACACTCTACAGCTTTGCAGGAGTTTGGGAATTTCAGTAAACTTTGAAAATCTTCTCTGCTGCCTTGCCAATCTATCACCTTTATAGGCGCAGAATTAAACACCGTCAAAATGTTAGCCAGACTAACAGATCAAAGAATTCTGGACATCCAAAAATTTGTTCGGCTTCTTTTGCAAAGCAACAAGATCAAAGCCAGATTTATACTGAAGGTTCTAGGTCTTATGGCTGCGGCCATTGTTCTTCTACCTCTGGCTCGCTTCCACATGCGTCTTCTGCAGTGGATGCTATTCACGCAGTGGTCGTACCACAGTCTCCCGATGAGGCACGAAATCTTGGTAACAGTCGTGCCGAGCTCATCTGAACTGGTGGATATCTTCCCCTCTTCTTTATTAGGGCCGATCCTTTATTCCCCCTCCTCCAGTGGCCACAGTCACTACGGATGCCTCTCTGATCGGGTGGGGGGGGCATTATCAGGGCAGGATGGTCCACGGGACGTGGCAACCCATAGAATACCATCTGCACATAAATGTCCTGGAGATGAGAGCAGTGCTTTTAACGTTGCAAGCCCTCAACGACTTTCTTCCCACGGGGACTATTGCAGTACAGACGGACAACATGTCCGTAGTCTGGTACATCAACAAGCAGGGCGGGACCAGGTCCTATCCATTATGTCGAGAAGCTCTCAGACTTTGGCAGTGGGCGATCTCTTCTCAGCGGTTTCTGATAGCAATGCACATCCCCGGCAGGTCCAACCTATTAGCGGACAGGCTGAGCAGATCCATTCTGATGCCTCACGAGTGGTCTCTCAATCAATCTGTAGTGGATCAGATTTTTCTGAAGTGGGGCACTCCTTGTTGCGATCTCTTTGCTACTCCTCAAAATAACAAGTGCCCCGATTTCTTCACTCTCTTTCCCCTTCCAGGCCAACCTCTGAGAGACTCTCTAACCCAGGATTGGCCCCGGGGACTTCTGTACGCTTTTCCTCCTTTTCCCTTGATTCCACAAGTCATTCAGAAAGCCACCGTTTTGTGAGCCAAGTTGATCCTCATTGCCCCATATTGGCCTCGACAAATTTGGTTTCCGTCCCTGCATCGTCACCTTCTGGTGCAGCCCTGGCATCTGGACCCAGTTCCGGATCTCTTGATCCATCAATCGGGTCAGCAGCACCGGCCATTCATTCTCTCAACCTCACTGCTTGGTTGCTCCACTTCCTACCCTAGCCAGGCTACCGATGATTTCGGACACAGTCAGAGACATTTTAGTCTCTTCCTTGAAGTCGTCCACTAGGACTGTTTATGCTAGCAAGTGGCGACGTTTTTCTATTTGGGCGAATTCCAGAAATATTGACCCCTTTACTGCGCCTGTACATTCGGTTTTAGATTTCCTGGCGGAGGTTTTTCATTCAGGATCCTCGTCATCTACAGTCAAAGTACAACTGGCTGCTATTTCTAAGTATCATGTTGGCCTGCATGACAATAACATTATGTCTCATAGGTTATGCAAGGCCTTTCTAAGAGGAGTTTTCCTCCTAAAACCACCTATAAAGCATCCTCCTCCGCAATGGGATCTAAACTTAATGTTGGCATCCTTGATACTTCCTCCCTTCGAACCATCTGCTTCATGTTCTTTGAAGTTATTGACCTGGAAAACTATATTTTTACTGGCTGTCACTTCTGCAAGAAGGGTTTCCAAATTCAAGCTCTCTGCATTCGTTCCCCTTATTTGGTTTTTCATAAGGACAGGGTATCATTAAGAACTAACCCTTCCTTTCTCCCCAAAGTCGTATCTCAAACCAACATTAACCAATCTATAGACCTACCAGTCTTTTTCCCAAACTATTCCGACAGAGCTGAACAGAAACTGCATTTTTTGGATGTCCATCGTTAGCTCAGGTACTATTTGCATAGAACTAAACAATTCAGAAAATCGGACCAATTATTTGTCTCCTATGCAGAAAACAGAATAGGTCTTCCAGTATCTAAAGTGACCTTATCCAGATGGTTGACTTCCACTATTTCCTATGTGTACTCTCTCAGGGGAAACAGCTATCTTCTAAGCCTAAAGCACACTCTACCAGGAGTCTATCCACTTCTGCAGCTTTTCAGGATAGACTACCCATTGATACCATTTGTGCAGCAGCTACTTGGGCTACGCCCCATACCTTTGTCTCTCATTACAAGTTGGACTTGGCCTCCAGAGATAGGGCCAGTTTTGGTTCCACAGTTCTCAAGAGTCTGTTCCATTGAGCCACCCGGGATACAGGTGCTAGGGACGCAGTCCCATCCAGCAAGAATGAAGGCGAGATTGACAACTTAACATTTAGAAGTTATGTACCTACCATAACGTTCCATGTTAGTTGTCTTCTCTCGCCTTCTTTCTTGCGTCCCTCCCTCCTTCCCCCTGGCCTGGACAGATCTTGGAGAGTTCCTATTAGATTGTTTCCTCTGGTACGTTGTTAGGAGGATTTCTTTTAGGAACCATTGTTTCTAATTCTGTTAGGATAGTCTTTAGCAAGGTTAGTTAGCTGCCAAACGAGATCTGAGGTAGTTCCGCCTTGCATCATGGGATATAGGGTTGCCTCGAGCTGGTAAAAGGAGTTCTCGAGCTAAAGCAAGTGCCGAGTCGGAGCCGAGGATCAGCTCCGAACCCATCCAGCAAGAAAGAAGGCGAGAGAAGACAACTAACATGGAACGTTATGGTAGGTACATAACTTCTAATTTCTGTGGATTGAGCTTAAGATTCACTTGACATGCTCTTTCCAGAACTTTTCTGAGGTTTCTGTCATGCTCAGCTTCACCTTGACCTCCTACTAATATGTTGTCTATTATAAAAGCACAAGGATATCCAGAAAATATTTGCTCCATTGCACATTGAAAGACTTCACTTGCAGAATTTATCCCAAATGGCATTCTCAAAAATTTGTGCCTGCCAAACAGGGTGCTAAAAAAGTAGTTAGCAGTGATGATTTCCTGTCAAGCTAAATTTGCCAAAATGAACTCTTTGCATCTAAGACAGAAAAACAGTGGCATTTGGCATCAGAGCTGTGACTTCCTTGACTGTGCGCATTGGATGTTGAGGTCTTTTAGTGCTTTGTTCAAGTCTCATGGGGTCAGTACCTCATTTGATGTCATCTGAGCTTTTCTTATGAGCTACCACCATGGAAAACTCAGTTGGTTCTGCAACTGGACAAATCACACCTTGTCACACCATTTTATCTAACTCGGATTTGACTCTGTCCTGCATGGCTTTTGGAACTTTTTGATCTGGCCTGATAACTGGACTGACATGTGTGTCTAACTTTGTGGAGTACACAGCTGGAATTTTCCCTAGTTTTTCTTCAAAAAGATCAGTATAGGTAGAAAAACATGTACTGGGTGAAATTACAGTAGTGGTCATCAAGCTAACATGGTGGACTTCTTTATTAAATGAAAGCAGTCCCATTTTCAAACTGTCTTTGAGCCCTAATAATGACTGGACGTGCCTCTTGACCACATAAAATAAGTCGTAGCATCTCCCAGTAGAGTAACATGAAAGCACTACTAAGCCTTTGGTCTGAATTTCCTCACCACAATAAACAACAAGCTTCACACACTTTGCCAAATCAAGCCTTTCATCATTGCACACTTTTATCAAATGTTTATGCTGACATAACATTGCATTTGGAACCTGTGTCAGCTTTGAGCTCTGTGAGTTTACCATTTATCTGAACAGTACAAAACACTTCATTATTTGCCCTTAAATTTACTGCATCAACTGTTTCATGAAGCACTGATACACCATCAACATAAAGAGTAGGGTTGCAGCTTTCTAATCAATTCATTTCTTTAAATGTTCCCTTTTAATAAAAGAATGTGAGCCTTTTCATTTACAAAACCTTTTGAAATGATTCCACTTATTGTATTTGTGGTATTGCTGACCAAAAGCTAAACATTTTTCCCTTATAGATTCATGACTTTTACCACAATTACAACAGATGGTAATACAACTGGGTTGGGGCCAGTGCTTTCAGTTTGCTGACTTAATCTTATGCTTCACTGAGACTGTGTGAACTCTGGAACTTGCTGGAAAGTTGTAGCAGTGAGAGCTGCAAAGGCTACTGTTGCTGCCATGTATTTGGGTCTGTTTCTTTTAACCTCGTGCTGCATACTATCAACATGAGCTTTATCACTGTGCCTTCTAGAGCTATTCTCATTTGTAAGCATATTTGTGTGCTTTTATGTGAGCTCATATATCTGACAAATCTCAATGGCCTTATTCAAAGTTAAACCACTGTCATGAAGCAAAATCTTTCTCATAGCATCATCTTTAGTACCACACACAAGTTTGTCCTTTATCATCTCATCCCTTAAATCACCAAATCTGCATGTTTTAGTTTTATTCCTCAAATCAGTTATATATGCTGCAAACGTTTTGCCAGGCTTTTGAACCCTTGTATAAAATAAGTGCCTTTCCATTGTAACATTTGTCTGGGGGTTACATATTTCTCTAAATTTATGTTTTAAGAACTCAGGGTCTTCCCTTGACTTAGCTGGTACAACAATATGATGCTTTCCCCCTCTCCTGCATAGACAGCAGGTGCATACACAAATGAACGCTTCCTTTCAATGACTTCTGACCCAGCTAAATTAAGTAGAATAAATGCCTTTGTATGGTCATCTTTATCAGAAAATGGAGCCTGTATGAAAATGTCGTAGTTTTGCTCACCCTCCAGTTCTCTGCAATATTATTGTCTAACACAAGTGCACTGGGTTTTCGAAATCCATCTGCCATGACCACAAAGTATGCACACACTGTAAATATGGCTGTTGTAATTATGTACAAACAAACTGTGCTGTGAAAGCTTGTAATAACATTCAAATGCACAATAAACTCTTCGAAATACTGTACTTTACAAAATATGCTCTGAAATGGCTGTATTTTGCAAAATAACTTTACTGCACGAACATGCAAACACTTCATACACTTAACACTTCTGATAACTCAGATATCGTTAATTAGTACAAAAATATGTGCTTGGTGAAATATGGTCGTTTCCTCTTATTTTATTCATTTTATGCAATTCGGACTTTATTTCAAACATTTTCCGTAGTGATTCTAATATTTTTATCAATATCGGCTATATTGGTTTATGCAAATATCGTTTAGAGCATTCTGTATGCCTTATTTCATATTTTGCAAATAAATAGTTTTGAGCAAGTTTTGACATCTGAAATTAGTTTCTGACCTGTTTTGTGAATTATGCATGCAGTAGGGATGATTCACTCCTTTATATTTCCTCCACTGCCAACTGGGTGCCTCTCGAACTCGAACTGAAGAATCTGGATCCCATTCTGACACCATGTCGCTCGTCCCTTTTTAACATAGAAGGCAAGCAGGTGGGGTATTTCGTTTAGATGCTTTACACCGTAAAACTCCACTGCCAATCATGAGCGGACAGATAATCCGCTGTGGTGACCCCTGACTGGGAAAAGCCAAAAGAAGAAGAAAAAGTGAGAGTAGGGAACATGTGGAGGAGACCCTGGAGAGGTGGAGATATGCTCTAGAAAGAAGAAGAATGAAGGTCAGCAGGACTAAGACAGAATATATGTGTGTGAATGATAGGGAGGATAGAGGAATGGTGAGGATGCAGGGAGTAGAGGTGGCAAAGGTGGATGAGTTTAAGTACTTGGGATCAACAGTTCAGAGTAATGGTGAGTGTGGAAGAGAGGTGAAGAAGAGAGTACAGGCAGGATGGAGTGGGTGGAGAAGAGTGTCAGGAGTGATTTGTGACAGACGAGTACCAGTAAGAGTGAAAGGGAAGGTCTACAAGAGGGTAGTGAGACCAGCTATGTTATATGGGTTGGAGACAGTGGCATTGACAAAAAGGCAGGAGTCAGAGCTTGACATGGCAGAGTTGAAGATGTTAAGATTTGCACTGGGTGTGACGAGGATGGACAGGATTAGGAATAAGTATATTAGAGGGTCAGCCCAGGTTGGAAGGTTTGGAGACAAAGCCAGAGAGACAAGATTGCGTTGGTTTGGACATGTGTTGAGGAGGGATGCAGAGTATATTGGGAAAAAGATGCTAAGGATGAAGCTGCCAGGTAACAGGAAAAGAGGAAGGCCTAAGATAAGGTTTATGGATGTGGTGAGAGAGGACATGCAGGTGGTTGGTGTTACAGAGCAAGATGCAGAGGACAGGAAGAAATGGAAACAGTTGATCTGCTGTTGCGACCCCTTACAGGAGCAGCCAAAAGAAGAAGAAGAATGGTAGAGTACCATTATGAACCAACCCATCCTTTCTTCCTAAGATGGTATCAGAATCCAGCATCAGTCAGTCCATTAATCTTACAGTTTTCTTTCCAAATTTCATGAACAAAGGAGAATGCATGTTACATTTGAGTGTTCACAGACAGTTTTGTTTTTATTTGCATAGAAAAGAAAATCTCAGAAAAAAACAGATCAATTATTTGTTTCTTTTGTGGAATTGAAATTGGGCAAGCCATTTACCAAAGTAACTTTACCCAAATGGTTAACTGATTGCATTAACTTTGTTTACAGCAAATTGTGTTTGTCTTTGTCAAAACCTTTTAAGAGCCCATTCAACCAGGTCCATGGCAACTTCATCAGTATTTTTATCCAGGTCTTCCATGGATATCATCTGTGTGGCTCCTGCATGGGCTAATCTTCTTACCTTTATTACTCATTACAAATTAGAGGGTCTCGAGGGGAAGAGCAGCCTTTGGCTCAACAGTGCTCAGGACTACCCTTCCTTAGAGTCTTCCTACAGTTCAGGTAGCTGGGGACTCTGTCCCAGTTGTTCAGGAATGAATGAAAATGGAAAACTTCAGATAATGAAGTTACCATAATATTCCATATGTGTTGTCCATTTCATTCTTCCTCAACTCCCCTCCCTCCAACCCCCTACAAGTTGGTTTGTGCCTTCTGGAAGAACAAGAAAATAATAAAGGAACTAGTGTTCCTGCCTTTGAGCTCCTGATATTGGTTTCTCATCTAGTGCCATTTCTAAATTTCTGTTAAACTCTGAGGCTAGCAAACAAAGATGTGAGGTATGTTTAGGGAATAGAGCATTATGGGTAAGGGAGGATCTCGAGAGTTTCCAGTATCCACGAGCTGTGAAAAGATGCTGAATCAGAGCCAAACCCAATTGCTGAGGAAGAATGAAAATGGGCAACACAGATGGAACATTATGGTAAGTACATAACTTCTTTTTGTAACTGTTCATCAACAAGTTTTATTTGGTAACAGTTGTGGAAAATAAACGATGACTAATTACATTAATGTTTGTGTACAACATTTTGGTGTAACTTCACCCCTATCTGTTTTTTTTTTCAAAAAACAGAGAATGTAGTCAGTCATTTGAATGTAGTTATAGAGTTAAGTGATTTGCTGATTACTGAAAAAGAAAGTGAGGATATCAGTAACATATATAAAATGTTAACAAAAATTGCCTGACTATGTAGTTTTATTTAAAACAAAATAAAATAAAATAAAAGCTTAGTTTGAAAAGCTTGGGTTATGTCCACAATAGAGAGGGGATATTCCCTTCTTCGGGAAAAGGGAAGGCCACTTATTAAGCAGTTACCATCTCCATCCAGCATGTAAGAGTTAAAGGAAATTTTTAGATGAATTAATTGCTATGGAAAGCTTTGTATTAAACCAAGGTGAAGTGTTACCATCACCAAGTAGACTGTTAAAAAATGTGCCATGGCAGTAGAATCAACTTGAGCCAAATCTATTAAAGATCAAAATCAACACTGATTTGTGAGAAGGTACTAGTGCATGATGAACAAGAATTAACCAGTACCACCTGCTTGTGATGACTCTGTGTGTGGCATAAGTGCAGTGATTCAGCATTGCCTTCAGGATATGTAAGACTAGTTGCCATGTGCATTAAGCATTTCTATGTTACAGTAAGTATTCTCAGCTCTGATTTTTGAGGTAGAGAAATTCTGTCTGTACCTCTAGGGTAGAACATTCAAGCAAATCATTGCTGGCATTAGCTGGTAAGGAGTTTGGCTACAGTGGCAAAGGCTTCAGGGCTGTAGCGATGGACTATAATATTGTCAGTTTAGGATTATTAGGGGACTAATGCAACATAAAAAAAAACATGCTGTGTTATTACCTGTAATTTCTGATAAAGCTACACAAGTGTTCTTAGATTATGTGAATACTTTGACTAGACCACCTGTTGAACCTGCAGCCAAAGTGGATCTGTAGTTCTTGACATCGAAAACGTTATTCTTCGTGGCAGTTATTTTCACTAGGAGGATATCAAAACTCCAAGCTCTTTTTTTGGTAAACCTCCATACATAATTTTTCATAAGGTCTAGCTACCAAGACCACGTTAAATCAGAACATCAATCTTCAGTTCTCTTTCCAAAATTTTCCAGTAAGGGAGAATATATGCTACATGTGTTGGATGTGCATAGACAGCTCCATTTTTACATCCACTGTATGAAAGCATTCAGAAAGGCTGATCAAATTTTTGTCCTTTTTAGCAAATAAACTGGGTCCTGGAGTTTCTCAACTCACTTTATCAGGATGGTTGTCTGCTTACATTACATAGGTATACGGAGAAAAGAGTTTAGCCTTACCTAGACCCATCAAAGCCAAACCAAATCCACAGGATCTTTGGCAACTTCAATTGCTTTCTTTCCAGGGCATCTTTAGATGACATTTGTGCAGCTACCACTTGGCTTTGTCAAATATTCATACTTTCATATCCCATTATAAACTGGATTTACTTTCAAGAGGCAAGGCAGCTTTTGGTACAGCTGTCCTCTGAGATATTCTTTGATGAATCCACCCAAGAGTTATATAGCTGGGGACTCTATTCCATTTGAGGAACAGATGGAAGAGACAACACCCTTAACTCCCCTCCTACCTCTTGGCCTGATTATAGAATTCCTTGTCCCTTTATCCTGGCTTGGCTGGACTAACCTATTCTGAAGGCCCTTTAAGTGCACGTTTTAGCTGCAGATCAGCTTATGAGCATTCATATTACCTTTGGAAAATCCTTTCATAGGTTCATAGGTTCATACTAGGCTATCTGCCCTAGGGCATTTATAAGCCTAGAGTTGTGTGGCTTTCACCACCCCTTAGGTTGAAGAATACTATACCCATTAGTTTGCCGTGCCTCTGTCCAGCAGTGATACAGAGATGATCCCCGGAGGAGCCTAAGCTTGGGATCCAAAGTCTTTAGTGGCTAAAGACGGATCTTTAAAGCATTATTATTATTATTGCAATTATTATTATTATTATTATTATAATCATTACTACTATTATGGGATTGCCTGTATTCCTGGGCAAACTCAATCTGAGGAAATGTTGGGCTTTGTTGGGGGTTATGGGTAAAAGGAGGAGCCTGAGCTTGGGATCCAAAGTCTTTAGTGGCTAAAGACAGATCTGAAGACCCATCTGTTGAGGAGGGACAGAAGCAGATAACACTGAACAATTGTTATGGTAAGTACATAACTTTCATTTCTCTACCTTATTAGTTACTGACTCATCCAGGTTCCATTCACCTGTTTCAATGTCTTTTTCTCTGCCTATGGGGCAACTTACAGTCTCCACAGTAGTACCTTCCCCTCCACACAAAAAGAAGAGTCTACAGGTGTCAGGTTGGTTTCTATTCTGCCTTAGCCACAGGTCAGTAACTCTGCTGTGACTACTTGTTATTCCTCAGGCCACACATCTTTTTCCCCCAGTCCTGTTGGTGTAGCATTTTCAGCCATAAAAGACCAGGTAATAGCCACGTCTTTTGTGCTTGTAGGGATACCATTAGCAAGCAAGGGAGAGCCACTTTTGTTGGTGTCAGGAGAAGGGGCAGGTGAAGGGTCTTCACTTGGGTAGGTGGAACCTGAAACAGTGTGCCTAGTATGTTAGTATGTAATCAGGGAAAGTTTACATTTTCTTAATGAGAAAAAGCTTTCAGTATCCTATCATATTTCTTTGGGCAGGGTAGTCTTACTGGGATTTATGAATTCATAGGTTCATAGGTTGGTACTAGGCTATCAGCCCTAGGGTCTATACAAGCCTAGCCATAACAATTCCCTGGCTATTTCTTCCCACACTATTTACTTCCCTGGACCCCTGTCTAACAGGGCGACTGATGTGATCCCCGGGGTGAATTTCCTTTCTCCCATCCAATCGTCAAGGTTCCTTTTGAAGAGGGCCAAAGAGGCACTCTGTTTGACATGCAGGGGCAATCTATTCCAGAGTCTGGGGAGTCTCTGGGTCAGGAACCTATCCCTCCAGCATGTTTTGTTTATTGTGATGACAAGGTTTAGATCCCTGGAGCGTGTGGCTCTGAGGGATTGGGATTTCTTTAAGTGTAGCATGTCCAACAGCTCTGGGTTTGACATGGCCTTGTATGTTAAGCAAAGATCGCCTCTGAGTAGACGATATGCGACAGAGTATAGCTGGAGTTTTTTTAAGGTGCTCAGCGTAGGGCATCTGCTTTAGGCCTGTGATTTTTTAGTGAGGTATTTCTGTGGCCTTTCAGTTGTTGCAGATGTCTTGAGAGGTACATACCAAACGGGGCATTGTATTCTATAATGGGTCTAATGAGGGATGAGTACAGTGGAATAATGACCTGCTTTTTTCTGGATGAAACACCCTTAGTGATGAGGTGTGCCACATAGAAGGATTTCCTGACTGTTGTGGCGATGTGGTTATCGAAGGTGAGACCACTGTCCACCTGTGTCCCTAAGTCTCTTATCAAACTTTCGGAGTTTAGTGTACTGCCACCTATATGGTAATTCACGGATACATGTTTTTTCCCAAAGGGGATAACTATACATTTCTTGGCATTGAGCTTGAGCCCATGGCTCTGGCACCAAGCATCTGTTTCTGTAAGGCCCTTTTGTAGAGTATCCACATCATTTGGGGATTCAATAATGGCTCCCAGTTTGCAGTCATCTGCAAACTTTGTTATGCAGAGTCCCTTAGTGTTGGCTTGTACTTCAGAGAAGTAGATGCCAAACAAGAACGGTCCCAAGACTGAACCCTGAGGTACTCCACTTGTCTCTTGTCTGGAGCTGGATTTGGAGTCTGCTACTTTTACAGTGTGGGTTCTATCAGTAAGCCAGTTAGCAACCCATTGGGTGACGTAGGGATTAATGCCCAGCTTAGTAAGTTTATCTATGATTCCAGAGTGGGGGATGGTGTCAAAGGCCTTGGTAAGGTCTAGATAGGCTGTGTGGACCACCTTACCCTTGTCCATGGCTCTGGAGACTGATTTGAAGAAGTCAATCAAGTTCAGGAGACAAGATCGGCCCTTCATGAACCCAAACTGGGTGGGGTCCAGTGTTTGAAGGTTGCCAATGTCTTTGTTTATAAGTTCCATGATAATACGCTCCATGGCCTTGCAGATAACGCTTGTCAGACTGATGGGACGGTAGTTTCCGGGATCCAAGGTGGATCCCCCCTTGTGGAGTGGGATAACTGTAGCTGTGCGCCACTCAATGGGCACGAAACCTGAGGTGAGGCTATGATTAAACATGACACTTAGGTGAGGTGCCAGTTCATATTGTAGTTCATGTAGTACACAGCCCAGGATGTCATCTGGTCCCATGGATGGTGTATTCTTAGCTTTGGAGAGTGCGTTTTTTACCTGTGTGGCTGTTATTACCGGAATTTGGCAATCTTCCGGTATTGAGATGGGCCATTTAGGAGGTGAGAGGGGGGTGAAGTTGGCACTGAATCGATCTGCCAGGATATTGGCAATATCCTTGGGATCAGTATATTTAATGCCATTCTGTTTTAGCTCAGAGCAGATCTGAGCATTGCCATTTAGATTCTTGACATAGTTATAGAATGCCTTGTTGTTGTCTTTGGAATCTTTGGCAATTTTATTTTCGTAACTAGCTTTGGAGGATTTTATGAGGGATCTCAGTTTCTTACCGAGGCTGGTAAGGAAGTTTTTTGCATCCTGGGATTTTCCTCTTTTCTGCAACAGTTTCTTCCTTTTGTTGTAAAGTTTGTTTATGGCAGGGGACCACCAGATTGGCTTCTTTTTTTTGGATGAGAGCATCTTGGTTCTATTTGGAATGGCACGATTTATGCATGAGTGGATGTGCTCGTACAGTGCCTTAGTGTAGGATTCAGCAGTTGAACTTTCAGCTCCCGTCTGCATGGGTGTCATGAAGTTTGTCACTTCTGACTTGAGTAGCATGAAGTTGGCTTTGGAGAAGTTTTTTATGGAGGTTTCCTTACTGGGGGGGTGGGGGTGGGATGTGGATGTTAAGGGTGATTAGCTTATGGTCAGATGTGACTAACGATGGGGTGACCATAGGTGTGGAGCATCGATTTCCCATGTTGGTAATAACCAGGTCTAGGATATTGGAGCCCCTGGTTGGACTATGGATTAGTTGATCCAGGACGTTGGAATTTATGAATTCCAAGAACCGTTGGGGAAAGGTGTTGGTACATAAGTAGCTTTCCCAGTTAATGGCAGGGTAGTTAAAATCACCCAGTATTAGGGTGTTTGGTTCTATCTTAATATTTTCCAGTATGTGTAGAAAGGTGTAGTGAGAATCTTGGGGTATGGTGGGGGATCTGTAGCAAGCTACAATTTGGATTGCAGTCTTACCTAGTGTTAGTTGCACCTGGAGAATTTCAGACGCATTGTGTTGGGCAACTAGCCTGGTGGTGTGAATATCCTTGGTGAATATTGACACTCCTCCACCTTTAGTGTTTCGGTCCTGCTTTGGTTGCCGAAAAGTGTGGTACGAGTTGTAGCCTGGTATTGCAGATGTGCTCTCTGGAGCCTTGAACCAGGTCTCAGTTACTGCACAAATATCAATGTTCTCCATTTTTAGGAGTGCCTCGAGAGAGTGCATTTTGAGGTTTAGACTTCTAGCATTGAGTAGCATTACTTTCAGATTTTGCATGCTTGTACCTGTTACGGTGGTGGTTTTGTCCTTTGAGCTTTGCCTAAAAAAGGCACTATAGGGGTGGCAAGAGCCTTAGCCAGTAACCTGAATCCCAGAGGCGACAGGTGCAGACCATCTCTGGCAAAGCATCGTGGTCTGTCAATCATGTCGTCCCAGGCAGACAGATACTGGATCCCCTTTGAATGACACCAGAATCTTAGCCAGTTGTTGAAGTCAATCATTTTGTCCTTATATTGTGGTATCATTCTGGGCGAAGGCAGGATGCTACTCAGGGCTAGGGTCATACCTGCCTGGGCCACATGATCCGAGAGCTCTTCCATGTCTCTTTTCATGTAGTCCATGGAGGTATGTCTCAAGTCATTCACTCCAACATGGACAATGACAGAGTCATATTTGTACTTGTGGAGTGACTTGAGTGCATGCGTTATGTGGCAGATCCTGGCACCCGACAGGCAGCTGACTGTAATTTTCTCCTTGTTCAACCTGGTGAGAGGGACATCAGTGTGCTGGACTATAGAGTCACCTGTGACTAAAGTGTTAGGTACATTGTCTTGCCTTAGGGGCTGTTGCTGGGTGGCACACAGGTGTTATGAACTATGTGACACTTTGGTTGTGATTGGTGTTTGTTTGCGTTTCAGCTTCAGAGGTCCTTGTTGCTTGGGCAGGTTACAGTTAAGGGCCTCTGCATATGTGAATTTAGTGTTGCTATATGTGGGTGTTGGTGGTGTGGGTTTAGAAGGGCTATGTGTTGCTTGAGGTGTAGTGTGGGTGTTAACCTTCTCCTCTTGACTGTCTAGCACAATCTTGGGTGGAGAGAGCTTTGCTTCCATTTTGGCTATGTAAGTGCATCTCTCACAGGTTGTAGTGTTGGGTGGTAGGAGGAGATGGTTGTCTGCGTACATGAGGCAATTGCTGCATTGTCCCAGTATGCCCAGATTCACCAGGTGGACAGGAGAGATCACCGGAAGCTGACCCTTGGACATGCCTGGTTTGATGCTGTTTTTGCCATCTCATTCTTCAGGCAAGAAAAGACAAAGAGTTCCTTCCCATTCTGACAGGGAATTTTGGTCAGAAAAACAAACACTGCAGGAGATAGTTGCACTTCAGCAAATTCTTCTCAGAGTTCTTAAAGTCTGATGAAGTACTTCATCATATTTCTCTGTCAAAGTGATTTCTTTTTCTGACAGTTTATCTAAGATGAAAGAGTTTTTTAATTTGGACCAGAATGATGATTTTGTGGCACAGAAAAATATATTATGATTTATTGCAGTTAGAGATGCCAAAAGCTGCAGCTATCCCTCCTGTTTTGCCTGCCTTACAGAATGCTTTTCTCTATGCTTATTCCTTACCTGATGATCAGGCTTCTGCATCCAATTATATAATGTACCCAAGACACAATCACCTGTTTTCTAATCCTAAAGCAGATTCAGCTGTTATTTCTCTATCCAAATTTGCTTCTGATAAACAGCTAACTACTACTAACTTCATTTCCGCATGACAGGGATGGGAAAGCAATGGATAAACTGGGGATTAAACTGTACTCTTCTTGTACTTTAACTTTTAGAATTTTGAACTGTTGAAGTCATATATTAAAGTTTTCAGTGTTATATTTTGAGAACATGCAAAAGTTAATGGTTTATCTTCCTTCTTCTAACATAAAGAATTCATTGAATTTTTCTGTGTCAGCTGTTTCTCATGTGACTGAGAATATTTTAGTGTGTGCCTATGATGCTACTTATTCTTCCCCAGAGCTGCAGCTCCTGGATCAGTTTTGAGATTAGCTTGGCTTCATTCTCAAAATCTGTCTGATATTAAATTTGAGATTTTATATTATCCTTTGGATAAACTGATTCTGTTTGGCCCTACTGTAGCTGAGGTACTTAAAAAGTGTGATGAAAAGGGAAAACTGATTCAGTGAGTGTCTCAGATTTTTCAACTCTCCTTTCTCAAAGCAAATCATAATTGTCCATGTTCCTCAGCTCCCTTCTCCAAAAAGCAATTTAAGCAGCAAGGAGCTACCCAACGGTGTTAAAAACAATGGAAAGGAAGCTGTAAAAAAAGGAAAAGCCAAGGACGGTCCTCTTAGCATGATTATCTACTTGTTTCGGCTCTTCCAGCTTCCCACCCTGGTAACTTTTCCATGTCTGTGAGACTTCACCTGTCTTCATGGTGTCATACTGGGTCCAACACTTGGGTTCTGAAGGTAATCCATTAGGGAGTACACTTGGCAATGGGAAACTCTCCCCCTTTCAAAAGGATTCCCTCTTAACCAGGAAACAAGATCTCTCTATTTCCTCCCATCCTGCAGCACATAATGCCAAAATGTCGTAGAACCTGTGCCCCTCTATCTCCTAGACAACTGTTTTTAAGCAAGATTTTTTTTCTAGTTCCCAAATCGAAGGATCCTGGAGGCCTGTACTGTATTTTGTTTTCTAAACTGTTTTGTCACAATTCCAGAGTTCAAAATGTTTACTCTTCAGTCTCTTGGGCCTCTGATTTCCCCTGTGGTATGGTAAAGCTGGATCTATAGGATGCCTATCATCATGTCCCGATTTCAGAGCATTTCAGGTATTTGTTAAGATTTGCTGTATCTGACTTACATTGTCTGTTTTATCCTTTTGACTGTAAACAGCACAGAATAAAATATTCTCGATAGGTGGATGGGGGATCGTAGGTTTGTCCCAGGGATTACTCCCGTGTCACTATTAGACAGAGGCACAGTAAACTAAACATTAAAAAGGGCACAGTATACTCAAATCAAGGGGTGGTGTAAGCCATACAGAATCGGGCTAGGCTTATAATTGCCCCAGGGCAGATAGCCTAGTATGAACCTATGAACCTAAAAATACCTATCTGCAGTCATTGCTTACTGTAGGCTTTAGTGTATTCACATTTTTCCATATTTGGACAACCGTCTTATCTTTGCAGACTGTCTTTTTTTCAGCTGTCAAAAGTATTTAGCAACTGTTTAGATACTTTTACTTGGTCTGTTTTTTTAAGTAAACTTTCAGATGTCTTCTCTCATCCCTTCTTACAGAATGATGTTTTGTTAAGTTTGCTGGTCTCTGCTTTTGGAAGAGCCTTTCTTCTTCTAGACAATGTAGTCTTAAGTTTCTCCAGTAAAAAAAACATGCATCTGCTAGGGAGTTTGTCAGGAATCTACGGTACATGTTTTTGATGATTCTTATGCTTTCCATGGCCAGACTGCACATGAGGAAAATACAGTGGTATCTCAGATCAGTCTGGACTTGGCATCCATGCCCTTTGTCCTTTCAAATTCCAGTTCTTGGGTTTCTAAAGAGGAAGGTCAGATGGTGGATGGATCAGATAGTTTGTAATCCAGGTATTCCATTCTCTCTTCTATCCCCCTCCAGTCAGTCACCACAGATGCTTCAGACATATTGTGGGGAGTGGTTTCAAAAAGGGGAAAAGTAAAAGTTCTGCAGGATCCTGTACACATAGAGGAGAACATAAATATCAGATATATTGTCAGGTGTACACAGGCAGCACCACACTCGTGATAGATAAACAAACGGGATACCAGATTATATCCCCTTTGCAGACCTTCTGTCAGAGACAAATTTAGTTGAAGACTGACTCAGCAGATCCAGGACAGACCCTCATGAATGGAAACTTCATCCTGGGGTCTTCCAAGAATCCGTTCAGTTGTGGGGACGCCTTACGTAGATATATTTGTCTTCCATCAGAACAGTCAACTAAATAAATTTTCTCTCAGACTCCTTGTAGACAGGCCTGGAAGGGGAGGTGTTTTCTCATTCCCATGGTAGTGAATGTTCCTGTATGCTTTAACACCCTTTCCGCTGATATCCAAGGTTCAGCAGATCACTTTTCTAAACATCCAGAAGGACTCTGAAAAATTGTGGTGGTGACTCCCATTTTGACCAAGGCAACAGTGGTTCTCTTTTCTTTTTAGTTCAGCCAAGGGAAATTACCACAAGTTTCCCCACAGACCAAATCACTTACAGAAGATGGAGAACTGTCAACATTTTTTAGCATCAGTCTAGAAACTCTATAACTAATTGCCTGGATGATAGAATTTTGATACTTTCTAGGCAACTTTTTTTCTGTGGACATGCATCAGGTGCTAAAGGAGGTGAGAAATACCTGGTGGTGGAAAATCATGCATGTGCAAGTAGAAATGGTTTTCTAGTTGGTGCCAGTCAAAGAACCAGGATCCTCTTTATATCCATTTGCCTCTGGCTCTTGATTATTTGTGTGAGTTAGTGTTCAGTGGCCTTTCATACTCCTCTGTCAAGGTATATTTGTTGTACATTTCTGATTGTCTGCCCTTGAATCCTCTCTGCTCTATTTTTCTAATAATGTTCAAAATATGCAAAATTACTAGTAGCCTCACTGTTTTTTTGTTTTATTCAGTTTGTTATTGTCAGTTTTTTTGAAATTGTCTTCATTTGGTCCAGCTCATGAGGCTGAACTGAGGTTCTTAACTTGGAAGACTCTTTTACTCATTGCTCTGACATTTGCTAGGAGAGTTTCGGAGTTACAAACTCTTGTGCTGTTTCAGCCCTACTTGATTTCCGTAGGAACAGTTTCTTTTTTTTTTGAGAACAAATCCTACTTTTATAGCTAAAGTAGCCTCTGAGTTAACATTAAGCCAGCTTATTAATCGCCTAGTTTTCTTTTCTGAACCAAAGTAAACGTGAGAAAGGACCCATCTGATGTTGTAAATCTTTATTCATTCCTTACTGTTAGGACTTTGGTTCCATCCTCAGGACTGACATGGCCATTACCAAGCTCGCGCCAGCCAAAAACACTCAGCTAATACCTACCCGCAATGCCCCTCTCATAGTCTCACCAGATCTCCTTTGCCGCGTTCTTCGTCAGACGTGCCAAGCCTTCTCTCAGCTAAGTGTTAGCTTTTTGTGTTTTTTTCTCGATTCAAGAGTATTGTAAGACAGATTTTTCTTGTCGTCTTTTTCTGTCTCTGCTTTATTCTTTCCTGACTAAGCCCTACCCACTACTTTTGGTAGTTCTTCATACCATCGTTGGTACTACTCCCTCTCTCCCTGCCTTAGTAGGCCCTCTTTTACCTTTGGTATTTCTTAGTACCATTGTTGGTACTCTTTTATCTGGGAAAAAAAGTGCTTTCTCTTGTCTTGTTGTTAGTTATTTAGTTTTGTTGTGTGGTTAGTGTGGTATACTCTCTATTATGGTGGATAAGGCCAAGCTTGGTTTCAAACAATGTGATAAGTGTGGGTGTAAGTTGCCCAATTCTGATGGTCACTCCCTGTGTGTTTATTGTTTGGGCATTGACCACCTTAATGTTTCTTGCTACATTTGTTCTAGCTTCAGCAACTGTATAGTGGCTGAATGCAAGAACAAACTTATCCTTAAGGGTATGTTAAAATCACCCTTTGTGGAGGTTCTGTCTGGTATGGAGGTCTCGCCACCTCCTAAGCATAAAGACATTAAAAGACATAAGGAGAAACAAAGTCTTTTGGTTCCGACATCCCCATCCTCCATGGAACCGAGTCGACACCGGGCCTCTCCCACACCATCGGCGCAGACAACTTCGACACCAGGGTCCTTGTCTTCTCCCTCAGTGTGCCGCCTTTGATTTTAACTCAGACTCCTTCCACTGTACCGACCTCGGCACCATCTCCCACGGTGCTGACCTTGTTTGTGACACAGGCCTTGACTACTGTGCCTGCATCAACATATTCCCTGGCCACTGTGCCGATGTCTTACACGGCTCCTCTGGTAATGACTCCTTTGATTCTGAAGATCGAGCACCTTCTAAGAACTAGATATTCTCCTTCTTATGATCCCTTTTTGGGACAGCAATTTAGTCCCTTTCTTGAGAGACCAGACTCCCTATAGGCAGCGTCCGTCAGGTCCATCAGTAGTCTTTTAGAACAGGATGTAGTGAGGGTTGTGGACCAACTTCTGGCAGCAAGAGGATTAACCACCCAGACCAGGCCTTCCCTCCCCCTTGGAGCGGAAGCTTTCACAGCGTATTCTCCAGTCTATCCTCCTCCGACCTCCACCTGGGTTTTGGAGACTTCTGTACCAGTGGCCATACCGGTACATACTGTCTCGGCACCGACAGTGGAGGCTTCCCTGTCGGCACTGATTACTCTTGTCGCCATGGCTCCTTTGAAACTGGGGCACTCTCAGAGCAGTGATTGGGCTGTCGGCACCATGGCACCTAGTTCAGCAATGATTTTTTTCTGTGGTGCCATCTACGGCCACGGTGCTCCCAGCAGCTGTCGGTCCTCTCAGAGCTCCTCACCTGGAGGCGGACTCTTCAGGGTGGGGTTTGATCCTGGTTCCGAAGTTGTCCTTTTCGGTTCTGTGCTCCCATCCCTCCTGGGGTGGGCCTGCTTTCCAGGTGATGGAGAGAGTCATTGCTTCAACAGGCTCGCAGTTGACATCACTGGCATTGAAACCAGAATTCCCCTTTAGCTTGCAGATGTCTCACCCTCCTACTCTGGAACCCCAACCACGGGAGCCACAAGGCTTGCCCTCCAAGTGAACCCTCTCTCCGGAGTCCTTCTCAGAAGATCCCACTGTGGAGCCACCCTGGAAGAAACTTTGCAAGAGGAAGCAACTTGATTCCCCTGAGGAATCCATCACTGAAGACACTGATTGTGATGAGGGAGATGGGTCCCCATGGTCTCCACCTGAAGACATCTCTTTTGGAGACATTCTCGAGATCCTGAAGCAGAGGGGAGACTGGAATCCCTCCATCCCTTCTTTGGAGGAATCGGTGTTCTTGCAGGCTTTTTGTGCTCAGCCATCTGCTTTCTGGGTAACCCCACTTGCAGATGAGCTCATTGTGCAGCGTGCCTGGAAGGCCCCAGACAACATAGAACACGTCTCCCAGAGCCAGATAAAATTTTGTCCACCCCGGAAGACCAGCTCAATTAGTCCAAATGACTGGTAGTCGATTCCATGGTCATGGCGGTGGCCACCAAGAAGGAACTGGCAGAAGGTAGTTCCACTGTTCATCCCCATGAACAGGGAGTCTTGGACTATGGACAGACTGGGGAAGCGGACCTATGCTTCAGCGACCATTACCATCCGGTCACTGAATTACCTGGCGCACTTTACTCACTTCCAAAGAGACCTAATTTCTGAAATGTCTGCCTCTTTTGGCAGAGGTACTGCCTGAGGAGGTGCATGATACTGTTGCCTCTCAGCTAGCTACCTAGGGATCAATCTCAAACTCCTCAATGTGCTTGATTTCTCACACTACTGAGAGGGCAGCTCAAACAGCTGCACCAGGCATCATTGTGAGACAACATGCTTGGATGCATTTGTGTGACTTTGAGGACCCCTTTAAATCTTCCTTTGTCAATGCGCCTGTTGACAAGTCTTCCCTTTTTGGTCCCAAAGTAAGAGACACACTTTCACTTGGTGAGAAGGATGGAAAGACCTTGTCTGCTGTGGGCATATGTTTTTCCACCCCCAGAGGTCCTACTCCAGGAATCAGACAGGAAGAAAATTGTGGTTCAAGAAGTCCCAAGGATCTTTTTGTGACACCCATGATGAGCAATCCCCCCGGCGCAGAGGGGGCAACTCATTTGGAAGATGCCCCTTTCAGGGCAGAGGGAGTCCGTGTAACCAGGGTGCTAGAGATTCCTTCTCTGGAAGACCCTTCCAGCGCTTCTGAACAGTGGCCCGATTGCTTTCCTCTGGAAGCAGTTGGGGGTCGATTTTCCCTGCACCTACAGGCCTGGCTACTCATAACAATGGATGCGTGAGTGCGGAGGATAATATCTAGAGGCTATCATATCCCTTTCAACCTCACCCCCAGACCTGTGAAACGAATCCCTGACGTCCCACCTGGTCAGAGGGAAGTTGCAAACTTTGAAATCAAAAAGCTGCTAAGAAAAAGAGTCATCCAACCAGTCCCGCCAGACCAAAGAGGATCTGGCTTTTACTCAAGGTTATTTTTAGTGCCAAAAAAGACAGGGGACTGGAGACTAATCCTGGATCTCAGTTTACTAAACAAATTCATCAAACCTCAGAAATTCCAGATGATCACTGTACAGTCCATTTCTCCTTTCTGGGGAAGGACAACTGGATGTGCTCTATAGACCTCCAGGATGCGTATTATCACATAAAGATGGACAAATGCTCCCGGAGTTTTCTCCGCTTCCGGCTGGGAGCCAGTCATCACCAGTTCGGGGTACTGTCGTTTACTCTCTCGATAGCCCCCAGAGTGTTCACCAAATGCATGGCAGTCGTCGTAGCTCATCTCCGACTACAAGGATTCCAGGTGTTTCCATATCTAGGCGATTGGCTCCTTACTGCCACATCCAAGAATCTTCTCATTCTCAGTCTCTCTTGCACTCAAGGCCTTGCTTTTTGCCTAGGTATCACGATCAACATGGACAAATCACACGTCTCCATCAAGAACACTCAAATTAATTGGAGCGATCTTCGACACAACATCCTGTCAAGCTTCCCTCCCTCCTCAAGGCTTTCAAAAAATAAGAAACCAGATTCAAGTCCTCCTCCTACAGACATTTGTACCAGCACGCCTTATACTACAACTGTTGGGCTCTATGGCAGCAACCATTACCTTGCTCCCACTGGCGAGGTTGCACATGAGACTATTGCAGTGGCTCCTCTCATCACAATTGTCTATCTTAACTCATAAATCACCAAAAACTGCCAACAGGTCAAAAAAGTAACTAAAAAAACATATGCCAAGACCCTGGAAGAAAACACAATGAATTATTTATTTAACATGAAGATTTTAAACATATTTGTATTAACATGGATAGCTGCTTATTACTGTATTGCTCTGAATTTTGTAAGCATTATTACAACAGTTACTTCATATAAGTTCTGGGTTCAGAGAAATTCCTAGGAAACATACATTTTTTATAATAGAAAATGGTAGTTCAACTTTGTTCCACAAGATGGCATTGTATTAAAAGTTGTTTTAGAAAAGGTTTTAAAAGGTTTTAGAGATGTTAAAGTTTAAATTAAAGTAATAAAAATGACTGTATCAAAGAGTTAGCAAACTTTTAGACAACTGGTATGATATTTGATTGTTATCATTAGTACAATTAGGTCAATAGTACTTTTTATGCAAGAAATAAGACATTTAGAATGTGCCTTTAAAAGTTTTCATGACATAATTTTCAGTTATGCCTCATTTACCATGCAGCATGAGATTGGTGGTTTTAAATGTTAATTGATGTATATATATGCACTGATGTAGTTACCAGCCCACATCTGAGGAAGTTTTTGAAATGGAAACGTACTTGTATTTGGAGTGTTAGTGTGAATTCAGTGTTTTTTCCTGTGAAGCGAATGCTTGGATTAAACTATTTTTACAGCTGAAAAGCTTTGATGTTAAGTTGTCAATCTCACCTTCATTCTTTCTGGATGGGTTCGGAGCCGAACCTCGGCTCCGACTCGGCCTATTACTAAAGCTTGAGAGCTATTTTTACCGGCTTGAGGCTATCCTATGTCCCATAATGCTAGGCGTGATATACCCAGATCTCGTTTGCCGCTTCAGCTATGAGGTTGCGTCTTTTTGCCGGCTCAGGTTGTATTAATATTTTTTCTTGGTTTTAGTCAGCTTTTTGGGTTAAAATATTAGTGATAGTGTTTTATAGTTACTACCCTTTAGATCCCTGTTTAGGATTCCCTCTTAGGTAGTTTTGATACAGTTTTTCCCCTCACCTAATAGTTAGGCCCTTGGCCAATCCTCTTCCATACTTATTTGTCTGTAGTTGTATGTGTGTGCCTAGTTAGATTGTATTAATAAGTGTGGGGTTTTGTTATATTATTCTGGTCTGTTACAACTTTTTTGTGTGTGTGTGTTTGGTGATTGTGACTAGACCTCCCTTAGTTGTCCTTGTCTGCCAGTCATCCCTTTTTCAGGATGTCTAAAGTCACTAAGGTCTCGGGCTTCAAGAAGCGTGACTCGTGCTGTCAGAAGATGTCTCTGACAGACGGTCGCACTTCTTGTGTATATTGCTTGGGCCCTCTGCAGCTGCAGGACTCTTGTTCTGTCTGCCATGCGTTCAGCCCAAGAGTCCTGCAGGAATGCAGAAACAAGCTTATTTTGAGAGGCTTGTTAAAGCCTGAAGGTTCCTCGGCTAAGCCTTTGTTGGGTAAACCTTCTAAGCCCGACAAACCATTGGCTTCATGTTCGGAGCCGTCGCCGAGCAGTGCTACTACTACCACTGCATCGGTTCTGGCCGGAACCGATGATTCGAGGCCTCAGTCGGCTCCGACTCTGCTGTCGGAGCCGTCTTCAAGCAAGAAGCGTTCCAGGTTTCCTTCCCTGGAATTGGTCCATTCGGCTCCGAAGTCTCCCTTGTTATTGGAGCGGAGTCACAGGTCTCATTCCTCTCTGTCTTCCAGGCTGTCAGACCATGACCTCGAGAGGGTGGTCAGCAGACTACTTAAGTCGCAGGCACTGGCCCAAATGTTGCATAGCCCTCCTCATCAGGCAGTGGCTTTCACTACTCCCTCTTTGATTCCTCCTTCGACTCTTCCTGTGAGTTCGGAGCCAGAGATCGTAGGGGTTGGGACAGTCAGAACGTCGGAGCCGATACCACCCCTTTCGGCTCCCTCGTCGGCTCCGATCTCTTCCTTGGTTCCATCCTTGGAGGGATCCGGGCACCGGGACACTCTCATCGGCTACGAGGGGGCGAGTGGCATCGTACCCTTGTCCGACCCCGTTCTCCCTCTCGGAGCTTCAGCGCAGGTGAGTTCGGCCCCGACATCGGCCTCGGAGCCATCCCTCTCGATGCCGGTCGGAGTCCTTGTCTCTTCGGAGCAGGGACCCCCTTCTCTGCCTGATAGGGGCACCTTTGAGGTCATGAGGAGTGTGCTGGCCCCTGTGCCTGCTCCACGGTCGGCTCCTTCAGCTCCTCCCTTTATGGTGCCTGCTTCAGTCTCTACCTGCTCTCTTGATCCTGAGCGTTTAGAACCAACGCTACAGGTAGCCCCATTGTGCATATCCTCCTCTTCTGAGGCCTCCCCTAATCCTTCAGGGGAGCCCCCTCGAAAGAGAAAATGCAAGAGGAAGCATGTAGACTGAGTCAGTCACATCGGATACTGACTTGGATGACTCAGAAGGGTCCCCAAGGTCCCTCTCTGAGGATGTCTCATTTTCTGACATCCTAGAGATTCTTAAAAGAGGGGAAACTGGTCTGCCCTTAACCTTTCTGAGGACGAGTCTGTGTACCTGGATGTGTTCGGTTCTCGCCCTTCCACCTCCTGGGTGTCTCCGCCTTTCAACCCGCTCATGGATGTGGTGGCTCGAAAGGTGTGGACGGCTCCGGATACTATGGAACCAACTCTCCAGAGGCCTACAAAATTTATTACAGCCCCTTCTGACAAGCAGTTTCTAACTAAGGGCATCCCTGTTGATGCCATGGTGATGGTGGTGGCCACTAAAAAGGAGTTGGCTGACCCTTCAGTACCTGTCCATCCTCCTAATAAGGAATCTAGGACTATGGACAGGTATGTCAAGCGGATGTTTTCCTCAGCGACCTTTGCTATGCGGTCGCTGAATTATTTGTGCCATTTCACCCGTCTCCAGAGAGACCTTCTCAAGGAACTGGGTGATACCTTACAGGACCCATCAGCTGCGGGGTCTCAGGAAAAGACAACTCCCAGCTGGGGACCCTAAACTCTACTGTCAACTCCTCCATGCAGCTCATTTCCTATGCAGCCAATCGAGCGAGTAGGGCTGCAGGCACGGGCGTCGCTCTAAGGAGACATGCCTGGATGCGGCTTTGCAATTTTGCTGACCCCTTCAAGGCTTACTTCACTAACACCCCCTTTGATGGTCCTGCCTTGTTTGGAACTCAAGTGAAGGATACATTGACCAGGTGCGAGCAAGAAGGCAAGACTCTCTGCTGTAGGAGTCCGTTTTTTTACCCCTTCTAGACCATACCCTAAGGGTCAGAAAGGTGGGAAAATGTGGTTCCAAAAACCTCAGGGAGTACTGCCTGACACACGTGGTGAGCTTCCCTCCAGAGGTAGAGGAGGGAACAATAATAGACGCCACCTGAGGGGCAGGGGGGGTCCGCAGAATCAGGGTAGCAGAGAATCCTTCTCTGACAAACCCTTCCAGCACCCCTGAGGAGCTGCCCGACTGTCCACCTTCGGAGGCAGTCGGGGGAAGACTATCACTGTACCCAGAAGCCTGGCATTCCCTCACGCAAGACAATTGGGTACAGTTGATCATATCCGAGGGTTGCAAAATTCCCTTTATTCATACCCCACAACCGCCAAAAGGGCCCCTTCCAGACATTCCACCCGGTCTGAGGGATTAAGCAAAACTAGAAATTTCAAAGCTGCTACAAAAAAAGAGTCATCCAGCCAGTCCCAGCAGATAAGCAAGGATCCGGAGTCTACTCCAAGTTCTTTTTGGTACCAAAAAAGACAGGGGACTGGAGACCTATTTTGGATCTCAGCAGGCTGAACAAGTCTGTTCAATGAACGAAATTCCGGATGGTCACGCTTCAGTCCATTCTATCCTTCCTGGGGTCAGGACAATTGGATGTGCTCTATAGACCTTCAGGATGCATACTATCATATAAAAATGAACAGGTGCTCTAGGAGGTTTCTCTGCTTCTGGCTGGGAGCCAGTCACTACCAATTCATAGCCCTGCCCTTTGGCCTCACCACAGCCCTAAGGGTGTTTACCAAATGCATGGCAGTGGTTGCAGCTCACCTGAGATAAAAAGGATTCCAGGTGTTTCCATACTTAGACGACTGGCTCCTTACTGCCACCACCAAGCGTCAGCTACTTCATTCCAGAGATTATACCCTCCAAATTTGCAATGAGCTGGGTATCTCTATAAACTCCGAAAAGTCTGCCTTGTCGCCTTGTCATTCTATTACCTTCATAGGCGCTGTGTTAAACACTGTGGAACTGTCAGCAAAACTGCCTGTACAAAGGATTTCGGACATTCAAGGTCATGTTCAAATCCTACTACAAGAGAACAGAGTCCAGGCCAGATTCATACTAAAAACCCTAGGTCTCATGGCAGCAGCTATCACATTACTCCCCCTAGCTCGCTTTCACATGTGGATCCTGCAATAGATGCTGTTTTCCCAGTGGTCCTTTCAACAGCTTCCAATGTCACACAGCATTCTAATCACTCAGTCATGCAAAAGACACCTTTCGTGGTGGATGGTCTCCCCTCAGGTTCTTCAGGGCAGACCCTTTGTCCTTCCTCCTCCTGTGGCTACTGTGACAACGGATGCCTCCCTGATCGGGTGGGGGGGCATTTTCAGGGCAGGACAGTCCAGGGCACATGACAGCCTTTCAAAAGCCACCTGCACATAAATGTCTTGGAAATGAGAGCGGTACTTTTAGCGTTGCAGGCCCTTCAAGACTCTCTACCCACCGGGACTATTGCAATTCAGACAGACAATATGTCTGTAGTGTGGTACATCAACAAGCAGGGCGCAACCAGGTGCTACCCCCTATGCCGGGAAGCACTCAGACTGTGGCAGTGGGCGATCTCTTCTCAACGGTTTCTGGTAGCAACACATATCCCCGGGAAGTCCAACGTCATAGCGGATAGGCTGAGCAGAGCCATTCTCATGCCCCACGAGTGGTCTCTCAACCAGCTAGTAGCGAAAAAAATCTTCAGGAGGTGGGGTCAGCCTTGCTGCAATCTTTTTGCAACCCCTCAAAACAGCAAGTGCCCAGACTTCTTCACCCTCTTCCCTCTCCCAGGTCTTACTCTCAGAGATGCGCTCTAGTCCACGATTGGCCCGGGGTCTTCTGTATGCTTTTCCCCCCTTTCCCTTAATTACTCAGCTAATCCAGAAAGCAACTGTTTTGAGATCCAGAATGATCCTTGTTGCCCCTTACTGGCCTCGACAAATTTAGTTCCCGTTCCTGCAACGTCATCTACTAGATCAACCCTGGCATCTGGACCCAGCGCCAGATCTTCTGACACATCAGTCGGGCGGGCTGCATCAATCTCTCCAATCTCTCAACCTCACAGCTTGGTTGCTCCACTTCCAACCCTAGCCAGGCTTCCCTCAATCTCTCATTCAGTTCGTGACATCATCCTTGCTTCGCACAAGTCTACTACCAGAAAGACTTATGCTAGCAAATGGAAGCGTTTCTCTGTTTGGGCAGGGGAGAAACAAGTTGACCCTTTTACAGCCCCTGTCCATGCAGTCTTAGAGTTTTTGGCAGAACTTTTTCAAATGGGATCTTCTTCAGCCACCATCAGAGTTCAGTTGGCAGCCATTGCGAATTTTCACGTTGGATTGTCAGAGACCAGCATTATGTCACACAAACTTTGTAAAGCCTTTCTAAAAGGAACCCTCTTATTTAGGCCCCTGGTAAAAGATCCTCCCCCACCATGGGACCTAAATTTGGTGCTGCCGTCATTAATTCTCCCTCCCTTTGAACCTGCGGCTTCCTGTTCATTAAAGTTGCTCTCTTGGAAAACTCTGTTTTTAGTAGCCATCACTTCAGCGAGAAGGGTATCAGAACTTCAAGCCCTTTGTGTTCGCCCTCCTTACCTTGTTTTTCACAAAGATAGAGTGTCACTTAGGACTAATCCGTCCTTTTTACTCAAAGTACTCTCTGAAAAAAATCTGAATCAGACCATCGATCTTCCTGTTTTCTTCCCACTTTATACCAATAGGTCTGAACGGAAGTTACATTGTCTAGACATTCACCGTCAATTACGTTTCTACCTGGATAGAACCAAGCAGATGAGGAAATCAGAACAGCTCTTCCTGTCTTATGGGGAAGGGAAACAAGGCCTGCCAGTTTCCAAAGTAACCTTGTCCAGGTGGTTGACCTCTGTTATCATGTTGATTTACCAATTGAGGCATAAAGAGCTCCCTATTAAGCCCAGAGCTCATTCAACCAGAGCATTAGCTTCTTCGGTAGCCTTTCAGGCAAGATTTCCAGTGGATTCCATTTGTGCAGCGGCCACATGGGCCTCTCCTCATACCTTAATTTCTCATTACAAGCTGGACATGACCTCTAGAAGTAGGGCTGATTTTGGTTCCACTGTACTCAAGAGTTTGTTCCATTGAGCCACCCAGGACTAATTTGCTAGGGACGCTGTCTCATCCAGCAAGAATGAAGGTGAGATTGACAACTTAACATTGAGAAGTTATGTACTTAACATAACGTTCCATGTTAGTTGTCTTCTTCTCGCCTTCTTTCTTGCATCCCACCCTCCATCCCCCTATCCATATATATATATATATATATGTATATATATATATATATATATATATATATATATTCTCAGTCATGGTGGGGACATGTATGTCCATAGTGTTAGCTATCAAAGCATTATGGGACATAGGATAGCCTCAAGCCAGTAAAAATAGCTCTCGAGCTTTAGTAATAGGCCGAGTCGGAGCCGAGGTTCGGCTCTGAACCCATCCAGCAAGAAAGAAGGTGAGAAAAAGACAACTAACATGGAACGTTATGGTAAGTACATAACTTCTCATTCCTTGGCATTTTTATCCTGAGGATTTCTGTGGACTACACTGTTAAATCAACAACTACAAGGCTTGACTAAGTTGTCCTGTCCGTAAGCTTCATTGTGTTTTCTTCCAGGGTCTTGGCATGTGGTTTTTTAGTTGATCTTAACTCACCCACTCGACCACATGATATGCCTTACAAATCTTTGCAAGAAACAAATGCTTTGGTAGATGAAGCCAGAATCAAATCTTTGGTGTCGATCATTCTGTCTCCCCCATCCCAGGGCCGACATGGACACTTCCTTGTTAGGGTGGGGTGGGGTATTTCCAGGGAAAGACAGTCCAAGGCACCTGGTCCCCCATGGAGGCCAATTTGCACATAAATGTCCTGGAATTGAGGGCAGTTCTCTTAATGTTGCAAGCGTTCCACACATCTCTTCCTTCTGGGACCATTGCAGTTCAGTTGGACAACATGCCAGTCATCTGGTATATCAACAAACAAGGTGGAACCAGGTCTTACCCCCTGTGTCGGGAAGCCATGAGAATTTGGCATTGGGTGCTGGCTTTCAACCGCTTTCTTATAGCAACACACATTCCCGGGAGTTCCAGTCTTATTGTGAACAGTCTGAGCAGGAACATTCTGATGCCATGGGTGGTCCCTCAACCCTATAATAGCGGATCAGATCTTCCGCCGTTGAGGCAGACCTTGCTGTGACCTGTTTGCTTCTCCTCTAAACAGCAAATGCAGAAGCTATTTTGCCCTGATCCCCCCCTCAGGAGGAGTCACAGAGGGATGCTCTGATGCACGATTGGCCCCCGGGTCTGCTGTATGCCTTTCCCCCGTTTCCCCTCATCCCAAAATTCCTCTAGAAAGCTCAAAGGTTGAGAAGCAAAGTGATCCTTATTGCCCCTTATTGGCCCCATCAAGCCTGGTTCCCTTTCCTATGGCCTCACCTGATTCACAGCACGTGGATCCTGGATCAGTCCCAAGGTCTGCTGTCTCATCCTCAGAGACTGATTTTTACCCCACTCTCCACAGCCTGAAGTTCACAGCTTGGTTTCTCCACTTCCAATGATTGCCAGGCTACCTTATATTTCATCCCCTGTTCGTGAGATTCTTCTGGCTTCACACAAACCTTCCACCAGAAAAATGTATTCTAGTAAGTGGACTAGGTTCTTTAGATGGGCCAAAGAACATAACATAGATCCCTTTTCCATGCCTATTCAGAAGATCCTGTAATACCTGACTACCCTTTTGCACGCAGGACCTTCAGCATTGACAATTACAGTGCATTTAGCAGCTATTGCAAATTTTCACAATGGAATTGACAATTCATCTGTTACAGAAGACAAATGGCACCACAAACTGCAACAAAACAAATCAAGACAGGAATAGACAGCACCTCAGACTCTTCATCTCTTTATAAAAAAAGAAAGATAAAAGTAAAATAGAAATAAGCAGTATTTACGGTTAAGCTGATGTATCTTTGCATATACAGAGCCATTTAATAAGGTTCATTGATATTCATTAAGCAATTAAGTTAACAGGAAAATAAGAAAGGGGGGAGTGTATTTAAGCAACTTTGCATTTGCTGTTAGTTGTCTGAAGAAGTCTAATTATTTAACTAGACAAAAGCGCTTAACTTTATCTGTTGGTATTACTATTGGTTTTATTTTTATTTTACTTTTATCTTTATTATTTTATAAAGAGCTGAAGAGTCTGAGGTGCTGTCTATTCCTGTCTTGATTTGTTTTGTTGCAATTCATCTGTTATGTCACACCGACTGTCATGGCTGGCCTTAGGCATAGGCGAACTAGGCGACCGCCTAGGGTGCCATACAGACCAGCCTCTTAAAGGGCGCAGTTTTAATTTATGTACGTATTTTTTATGTATGTATTTATTTGAATTAATGTTTGCACTCTTCTCGGCACCCTGCTTAAGTGTAACCGGAAGTCGGAACCATGGGGGAGGGGGTGAGCGCCCTCCCACTTACAGCTGCAGGTTGGCGAGGATACTTTAAAAAAAAAAAAAAAACTTTACTCTGCATTACAACGAGAGTCTGCTGTAAGGAGAAACATGAACATGTGTGCATCATGACACATTTGGACGTTTGGTTTAGAAAGGCTCTGTTCCCCCTCCTCCCCTCCGCTTAGTAAGTGTTTTTTGGTGTTATCGGAAGGAGTTAGGGTGGGGTTGTTGCAGGGTCAGTCTGTGGGGCCGGTAGGAATTAAAGCAGATGATTTGCCAACATTTTCCGCAGGGCCTGGCAGGTAATATAAACCACAGAAATGGTGACCTATTGAGCTGTGAGCTAGTCAAACTGCGCTTTCTTTTGCGGGTGGCCTGAGGGAGGTGCTGGGAATTTAGCCACTGCTGGGATAGGTCTCTCCTCCCCCATTCTACTGCATAACTAATCCAGCCATGCGGCTTGGGCCTTGCTTGCTAGAGTGTAGCAGCATATGTTTGTAGATCTGGTGTCTGGCATTGAGACATGGGTGTTTTTGTAGTGTATTAAACAATTTTGTCTTTCATATGTGCGGAGTGCAAAGTTTGTCAGACTTCTCACTTTGGGTGATTGCCTGTGCAGTACTGGTTGTCTGATACTGGGTAGTTTGCTAGTAAGAAATGGTCACCTGGACAAATTGGTTGCTTCATGTTGCCAGAACCAGAAAAAATGGTCACTTTTGCACTGTGTTCGTGTTGAGTCTTGTAGCACATAGTTTATTAGGTGGTAAAAAAGTACAGTGATGGGTATCAGATAGAGGATTCAGATGCAAATTTTGCAGAGTTCAATGTAAAGTTTAGTTTTCATTATTGATTGCGAGATGTTGAGTACTCTAGTATAACTTTAGTACTTTGTTTAGAACATCAGTACCACGCTACTGTTTAGAACAACATACCATGACAGGAATAAAAGTAGTAATGTAGACAGAAATCTCTTAAATATAGTGATGTTTAACTAGTGATGCATTTTTAAGGTTAATGATATAAATTTTCATTTTCAGTTTTTATTACACCCAAGAAGTGGCATTTATTGGGAAGCTGAAGTTGTAAGCAAATGTAGGGTGAATTAGCGGAATTACATACTGAAAATGTATTGCTGGTCTGTAAAGACATGAGGCAGTGTTTTATGGAATGATTCTTTTCTTCATTATTGAAAGTAATGTACAGAAGATTTAGCTGCAGACAGAAACAAGTTAACTTTTAGCTTATGCACCATGCAGGTACTTTGTTCTAAGTTTTCATCGAAAGTTACAGAAGAGGATAACATTTCTGATGTTTTGAGTAGTTGTGAAGTGGGAGAACTGTAATTACAGTAAAGAATCAACTCTGTGCAGCTGTTGATGCTATAAGCAGGGCAGTTTAATGTTCTAATTCTGCCAATGGCATGTCACATTGCCGAACTCTTTTTTTATTTTTCTTTCTTTCTTTTTTTTATGCAATTCTTGCTAAACACTCTTTAATAGTAAGTGTCATGATTAAAAGATTTTGCTTAACATCTTTTTTTGTACTACAGGTTGATTTGTTGTTATGTGATACTATAACTGATTATTATTGCATGATCATTGGGCTGATGAAACCCAAGCTCCCCCTTTCTGTATATTTTTAAGAAACACTATTGTATACTTAATTGCAGCATTTTTCCAATTGTGTGTGTATTTCTTATACTGTGTTATACTTTTTGCACTACTTTATCTGCATCTTGTGTATGAAATGCTTGCGATCAAGACTGAAAAGGGTCCTTGCAGCAGCTTGTCTACCAGGGAAACAGCTGCAGGTAACAAATAAACTGATGAATATTTCTTTGCCTCTTGCTAAGAATAAGAGGGAGCGAGCCCTCCTAAACTGGAAACGCTCCCTCCTCAGCTTAAACAAGCAAATGAGACTTCCTGTGAAGTCTTCCCAAAGCAAACTGTGTGTCCAAAGTAGCTTTCTCAACAAAGCACAACCAAAAGGCATTCTATAGTTACATCCGTGCCCTAAAAGGAAAGGCACAGATTTGTAAAAAACTGGCAGTTAATGATAGCACATATACTGAGTGTGTGAACACAGCTAACCTTTTAGTTGACAGGTTCTGTGAAAACTTCACTCCCCTGTTCCCCGCCACATGTACCCCATGATATCCATTCCACCTGTCCCCTACCTTGTATCTCTAAAGAACAGGTAGTAAATGCCCTCTATAAGGCATCTATGGGACCTGATAACATCCTGGGCTGCATCCTTCATGGGCTCCAACATGAATTAGCAACACCATTGGGTACTCTTTTCAGTCGTAGTCTTAAGCACCGGCTTCATACCAGCTGAATGGAAAACAATCACCGGTATTTCCTTGCACAAAGGTGGTGCTTCCACTGACCTCAGGAACTATAGAACTATTAGCCTGACTAGACTTATCTGTGAGGCCGTGGAGCGAATCATCATGGACCTTATCAAAAAAAATGTAGATAATCTCCAAACACTTGACCCTACTCAGTTTGGATTTCCCAAAGGGAAATCATGCCTGTTAAACCTGGTGGACTTCTTTGAGACAGTCACCAAGGCCCTGGACGAGGGAAACTCTGTGCATAAAGCCTACATGGATTTTGTAAATTAAACTGTTTAAATTAACTTAAGCTTCTATTTTCTGAGAACATGACTTTTATAGTAAAATATGTGTGAAGGAGCAACAGATAAAGCAGGTTTATTAAAGGAAAATTCCACCGTCCTTCACTTGCAGTTTAACTACATTACAGTGTATCTTTTCTTCCTATGCATTTAAATAATTGAAGGAAATGACTAGAGTGGCTTTCTTGGGGAGTGACCTACCTGTGAGTGTGGCTTATACAGGTTTACATGATTATTGTGTGGGTGGGGCTTAAGGGGCGCTGGAGTAATACTTCACCTAGGGTGCCATTTCAGCTAAGGCTGGCCCTGATCACTCAGGTGCAGTTTATTGTCAGCAGTTTGAATTCTGAGTGGCAGCACCAAAAAAATGAAATAGGAGGAGGATTCAGCTTGGTTGTTGCTGCACATGTTCTAGTGATGACTTTTTCTGAGACACCCCATCAGAGGCCAAGTGGCATGAACCTTCTGCTGTGAAGATTTTTTTTACAGGAACCATTTTGTGACAGTCTTTTTGGAGTCTCAGATCCTTGCTTGCTTGTTCCATGGACTTTAGGATTCTTTGCAAGAGTGAGTTTGTTCTGTTGTGCTTAACCCATTAATCTATACTTTTTAGGTAGTGGTAAGTAGGATCTAATGACTCTTAGACACATTTTAGTTAAGGAGTATTTAGCAGGTCAGATAATACTTTTCCAGAAACCATCTATTTTTTTAAACATTTTATTTTGTATTTACTTTGAACAAAACTGTACATTGTCTGTACACTTATTTTCTCTAACTGTATAACCCAGCTTCTTTTATTTAAAAGATGTTTATTAATCCTGAAAGCTCGTGGCTATTTATTGATTGATTGATGTAAGGGTGCTCACTGCTGTAAGACAACTAGTTGTTGACATATGTCACTGACTGAGCCAGTCTGCTCAGCAGTACATTACCATCAATTTCCATATTTTATTTGGTTTACTTTTTCTTAAGAGTGAAAGAGTAACAGAAATTTGGTAGGCTTGATCTGGCTGGTAACAGTTCTAACATAAATCAGAAGAGGGTTGTAGAACTAAAAGTTATTACTAGCATTTCAGTGGAATTAGTGTGTGTGTGTGTGTGTGTGTGTGTGTGTGTGTGTGTGTGTGTGTGTGTGTGTGTGTGTGCGCGTGCACGCTCGCAAATGAAACAGTTTATTTACATTGCAGTTACTGCGGGTAATCTAGGACTGTGACACACTGAATTCAAAGTGAAGGTGAAGAAGGACCTATGTAGGTGTGGAAGTTGCCAGCTATGCTCATGCATCAGTGACTAACAGTTGTGAATACAAACAGCTAGTCACGCAAATATTGTTTATCTGTTGTTTTTGATACTCTTCTTAATTTTGCAGTTAAACAGATAAAGCTAAATTTTCAGTAGGCAAAATTAAGGTATTTACCTGTGTATTGATGGAGTTTTGCAGTCAATCTCATCCCCTTCCTCATATAAAGATTTGATAATTAAGTTTTTGAAAAAAGTTTCATTTTAGATGTTTATGGCACTTTCACTTCAGCAAGACACAGTCTCAGCAGCTAAAATAAAGGGTGGCAACAGTGACACTGACAGCCCAGCTATCTGGAATTTTGTGAATATTAATATGATTCATATAGGTTCATAGGTAGGTACTAGGCTATCGGCCCTAAGGCCTCTACAAGCCTAGCCAAAAAAGTGCCCAGGTTTTCGCCACCCAAGAAAATTATCTGTTACAGTATGACTGATTTTTCATGCATTTAAAAATTGAAAGAACTGGAGTGGCTTTTGTGGGAGTGACCCATCTGTGGGTGTGGCTCTAGGGGTGTTCGTTGAGTATGGTGTGGGTGGGGCTTAAGGGGCACCAGAGCAGTACTTCGCCTAGGGCGCTGTTTCAGCTAAGGCTGGCCCTGCCGACTGTGCAAGACCTTCATGAAAGGAGTATTACATATTAAACCTCCGGTCAAGCCTCCTATAAAGCCATGGGACTTGACTTTGGTGCTTCAGTCGTTAACAAGTTCTCCCTTCAAGCCTTCTAACTCCTGTGATATAAAATTTTTGTTTTGGAAAACTCTGCTTCTAGTAGCCGTTACCTCAGCGAGAAGAGTATCTGAGTTGCAGGCCTTGAGTTTCAAGGGACCTTACTTGATTTTTTCATAGGGAAAGAATGTCCCTACATACTGACTCCTCCTTTTTGTCCAAGGTTATTTCTGTTTTTTCCATTAATCAGTCTATTGACCTGCCGGTTTTCTTTCCTCACCATTCAGATAGAGGGGAATACCTTCTGCATACCCTCGATGTTCATAGGCAACTTTGTTTCTACTTGGACAAAACTAAATCTTTCAGAAAAACGGCTCAATTGTTTGTGGCCTTTGCAAATGACTTTTCAAAATGACTTTATCCTCTTGGCTCAGAAACACCATTACTTTCATATACCATCAGAGCAAAGTGTCCTTACCTTCCAAAATAAAGGCTCACTCTACTAGATCGATGGCTACTTCAGTGGCTTTTCATTCCAGAGCCTCTGTGTTCGATATCTGTGCAGCAGCCATTTGGGCAAGACCTCATACCTTTATCACTCATAACAAATTGGATCTCGCCTCCAGGGGATGAGCATCTTTTGGTTCTTTGGTGCTCAGGAATGTCCTTCCTTAGGGCCACCCAGGACTCAAGTAGCTGGGGACTCGGTCCTAACAGTAAGGAATGAATAAGGATTTACAACATCAGATAAAGAAGTTATGTCTTACCATAATGTTCCATCTGTGTTGTAGATCTTTATTCATTCATTACGTCCCACCCTCCTTCCCCCTGCCTGGACTCCTGGTGGACTTTAGGAGTTCCTTTTAGTTAAGGTATCTGCTCAGACAGAGCCACCTACTATCACTGTTATTACTTCTATACTATAATGGCCAGCAAACTTGATCTGAAGAGACTATGAGAGGGGCATTGTGGGTAGATCTTGGCTGAGAGTTTTTGGCTGGCGCGAGCTTGGTAACTGCCGTGTCGGTTCTGAGGACGGAACCAAAGTCCTAACAGTAACGAATGAATAAAGATCTACAACACAGATGGAATGTTATGGTAAGTAACATCTTTTTCACACTCCAGATGTCCATAGCAGCCCAGGTATTACCTAGATAAAACTCAAACCTTCATTAAAGGTGATCAGCTGTTTTTCTCCTATGAATGTAAGAGGGAAGGACAGCCAGTTTTAAGACAGCCAGTTTTAAAACAGACCATTGCCAGATGGTTGTCTCATGATATTGCCTTTTGTTACACTCGCCATAATAAGCCACTTCTAGGCAGGGTTGCAACTCATTCCACAAGGGCTTTGGCTTCTTTGATGGCTTTTTGGAAAGGGGTGGACTCTAGAATCATTATAGAGGTAGCAACATTGTTCTCTGTACATAAAAGCACTACAAACTGGATTTCTTTCCCAGGTACAAAACACACTTCGCTGGGACCATTCTTCCAGTGCTCCTAGAGTCTTAAGTTCATTGGCCTACTCCCTTTTAATTGTTGTTTTACTTAAGCTATGGTAGTCTATCCATATATCTTACTGTTACGGAGATCTGTGTTCGAACACAGTACAGTTATGTAAGTGAAACTTAGCAAAACAGTAGATAGATCATTGTTGCAATAGTCTTCCCTCTCTCCCGCCCCGTTTTTGTTGCTTGTACATTTTGGTGTTGCCAGAGTTCATAGGTGTGTGAGGGAAACATATTAATGGTTATGCCAGCCCCCAAGCCAAAAATGGTGAGCACTGGTTGACAGATAAATATAAGGCAGTTAGTCTGCAAACTATTATATGCCTAGCCAATATCCAGACAGTGACCACAGGTAAGAATCAAACCCTGTCATACCTCTCAACTGTCCAGATTTTCCCGGAATGTCCAGATTTTTACCTCATATTTTTTGGTCTGTTCCTCATAAAATTTGTGGTTTCTGGATTTTTGTGGCAAATCAGTTAGGACTGAATTCAACTAAATAATGACAGGCATTTGAGTTTCAGTCTGCATGCACTTTAGAAAATGAATGGTAACACAAGCCCTTTTATTCTAGGAACTTTCTGAGTTTATAAGAGCAATATTTAAAATTTATAGCTATTTTTGGGGCTTTGTTCCCCCCATTATTTTTGGCTTTGTCCAGATTTTTGTACTAGGAGGTTTAGAGCTATAATCCCTGTACCTTATGTCTGTGAGGTAAACACCTTAACAATTAATCCAATCCCATATGTAGTACTAGGTTATCAATTTGCAGACTGTTACAACCCTAGCCAGTAACCAGAGGCCAGAATCAAACCCTGTACCTTCTACCTGTGTACTAAATACCTTAACTATTATGTCAAAATGATTTGTTCTTGCTTTTATGTATATAGCTACTGTTTGGTTTGCATCCTAGCATTGTTCTTCAGTGTTCTGGCCCCCCTCCTGGGCAAAAAAAAATGCTTTCACCCTTTTTGCACTCCAACTATATTTTTATAGAGTTCTGCCCCAAATCCTAACAGAAGGAGCACATGGAATGTGCCTTTAGATTTTAGAAGCTGACCAGTTGCAGTGAGGGTGCAGAACTCCGTAGATTGGGCTATTGCAACAGTGATCTGTTAGAACATCTGATGTTACTTTATCAGAAAAAAATGGCCCAAGCTACCTTTTGATGTTCTTGGCAGTTACTACAAAATTTGTAGCTGATTTGACATATGGGTAGTATTAATTTATGTTTATCTGTTTCACTCTGACACCCCTTCTTTGTGGGATATACTGCATTGTTAATTTTTCTGTGAGAAAGTATCTTTTGTTTCTTTGTGTGCAATTGGGTAAAGTCCTACTTGTCTTGTGGTTCTCGGGCCTGTTTTTGCATTCTACAGGACCCGTGCAATGGCTTTTATTGTCCATTCATTCCCCGGTGGAGGTGAGTGATGGGTGTTAGGGAGCAGTCCAGTGTGCACATTCTACAGACTCTCCTATCCCCCCCACCCGGAGCAGTGTTTCAAGCACTGCTATAGCTGCCTCGGGAGATGCATGTTCCCTTTCACACATGTACAACCTCCAGTCAAGTGGCACACAACTTGCAGCATTACACACTAGGCTCTTTGTGCTGAGGCACTACACCTGCATTCCTGCAGGTGTCACCAATGCAGTAAGCAAGATGCATTCCTTTCCCCAGGATTGGGTGAGCTGACATCAGCTACTCATTCCCATCATCCTACTCTGGTTTCACCCGAGCCAGGGCCGCTAGTCAAACATGGGTCATCTGCAGTGTAATTAGGTCTTTAATTCCCTGCACAATGCAGCCAGGTATGTTCAAATCTCTATTTAGGAAATGAACAGTCAGGGTATTCCTCTTGCTGGCAAGCACACTTTTTTGTGTAATTTTTAGGATAAACGTAACACTTTTCATCTTTCAGATTATGCTGAATTTAACCAGGTAGCATGACAGAGACATCATGAAAAACTTCATTTGCTGTGTGATGCTTTCTCTACTCTCAGAGAGTTTCAAATTCTGGTGTGCCATTTGGCAGTAGTCAGCTATTTCAGTCTAAACAGAATTCAGTCTGTACAGAAAAGCTTTTTCCCTCAATAAAATTCGCAAGTTAAAGTCTGTGCTTTCTGAAAAGTTTACTCATACTGCTACAAATACTGAGGAATATGTTAAAGTTCCATCTCCTTTGGTTGTGGAATCTCTCTTTATTGCAGTGAACATGGATCATCTTCAACCTGTGGACTCCATATTTGGGTGCTCATGTCCCATTTCAGTCTGACACTTATTGGTTATTATGGGCTGACTAAAGTCATCATTACATTCAGGGCAGAAGTTCTTAAGTTACATTCCTCACCCACTCTAAACTAGGGCATTGAGGCGGTCAATCCATCTCACTTGGTGCTTCCCCAGTTGCCATGGATTTTCATCATATTGAACACTGCAGCAATAGCCTTAGCTATATGGTTTACATCCAGCCAGGGATATAACAACTGTCCAGTTTCCAAAGCTTCAGGACACCTTCTACAAGCCCAAACTGTCAGGTAGCTCAAGCTGACTAAAAGACAAGTTTGGTCGCCAAACCCTTCAGACCTTTAATGCCGATAAAGAGTATGCTCCTGTAAGGCTTTCAAGGATCAACTCTCTGCTTTGTGCTCTTCCCTTGCTAAGCAGGTGAGTTCCCTTTGGATAAAAACCTTGCATTTTTTAAGTATTGTTTGTCGATACTTTCCTCTTCAGGAAGTTATTTTAAAGCTACGAGTTTTGTGTTTTAATGGACTGTCATGAGACTGTAGCATACTTTTAAATATGAACACTCTCTTTCCCTGCCAGTTTAAAAGTTGTGTAAAGTAACTAGAAACCATTTTTTGCTTTTTTGGGCCTGGCAAAATGTTTTAAAGTGCTTTTTACAGTGTATTTTTTCTGTGAAAAAAAGTGATCTTTAAAGACTTGTAGTTTTTACCAGCACTTGCTACTTGTCTTCCCAGGGAAAGAGGCATAATTTTCTGCTTGACCATGAAACAAGCTACCAGTCCCATGGTCGGTCCTTCTTCCAGCAACAAAAAGAAAAAGTTAAGGAAACAGCCTTTGCCACCACAACAGGCTAATAATTGCCTTAGTCGCAGATGGGTGATCTTGCTGTGGCCATTTGTTGCACTTCAGACCATTCATCTTTTACAGTATGAAAAAGTTGTAAACTCCAAATACCAAAATAAAGTGACAGGAGAAATAAAATATGAGTCAAGGTTGCAAGCAAAAACCCCAGTCACTCACAGCTGCAGGCAATAAAAGTCTCCTGATTTTAAACACTAATCTAGTGTACAGTCAAATCCAGTAAAAACTCACAGCTGCAGGCAATAAAAGTCTTCAGATTTTAAACACAAATCCAGTGTAGAGTCAAATCCAGTAGAAAATAATGATCCAAAGGCGAAGTAATATCAAAGATTTAATAAAAAGTGAGCGCTTTCGTGGTACACCTGACCGCTTCATCAGACTTTTAAAAATGCATACAATGCAGCAAGCATTAGCACAACATGTCATGGAAAAGGGTAATGAACATGTCTTTAAATTCTTTGTTCTGGAGGTTAAACATGAGAACATGAGAGGAGGAGGAACATAAAGAACATTGTAGAAGCAAATGAACAAAGATGGATAATGTTCTTTAAAGCGGACAAACTACCTGGTTTAAATAGGAAAGTTTCCCTTAAACCTTTCTTAAAAGCATGTGCACTTAAACACTGAAAAGAATTTGAATTTAACCCTGTGTTTTAGAACGTTTATTATTATTGTGTTTTTTTGTGTGTGTATTCACTTTTAATTCTTAATGAATATGTTGTGATTGGTTAACCGTAGTATTTAAGCAGCTTGCTTTCCAGAAGCTACAACCATTCCTCCTGTTCTGCCTGCTTTAGAGAATGTGTGTTACTGCCTGCAATTTTCATGATAGTCAGTCAGCTGCCCCTAAAAAGGCAGAAAGGATGTATAAAGTTCCTCAATGTATTAAGTTTTTATACACTATTCCCAACCCTGACCCAGCAAATGTAGTTGATCCCACTTCTGATGAACACTTAGTTAATTCCAGTCCTACTCTTTTAGATAAGGAAGGGAAATTTATTGATAAGTAGGGGGAAGTGTATACTTCTGCGACATTGATTTTTCAGAATTTTGAATTTTCAGGCTGATATGTTAAAATTTGTTCTCACTAACTGTGAACGTATGAGAAGTATTTTATGTGCATTTACTTCTAAGTGAGGAAAAATATGCCGTAAATAATTTAATTTCTTCTATTACACGGGTCACTACTTACTGTTTACAGTGTGTGATTCTGCTGATACTTCTTCCATGACTAGGACAACTGGTACTTTTTGATTAGGTTTGCATGGTTGCATCTCAGAACCTCCCAGATGATGTTAAAAATGAGATTTTAAATTCCCTTTGGATAGAGATTTAGTTTTTGGATCCTCTGCTGCAGAGGTGATAAAAATGTTATGAAAGGGCTATGCTAATCATGGAAATCTCTAAGATTTATCAGCCCTCCTTTTCCAGTTTTTCTAAAGGATTTTCTAACCCCTCATCCAGTTTTGGCAAAAAGTATAATTAACAGTCTCAACAAAATACATATAAACAGATGTTTAAGAAGAAATGGCATTGAGGGTTCCAAAAAGAAGCCCCCCCCCCAAAACCAAGGATAATCCAACAAGTCTGAATGACTGTTCAAGAGACCTTGTAACCCCCTCCTACCTTGCCCCTTTTTTCTTCCATAAAGTCTGAATTGCCACTTTTTTGCTTTGGCTACTGATAGTTGCAGACAAATGGGTTCTGAAAATCATTCATCAAGGTTATAGTTGACAGCGGGAAGAAATTCCTCCTTTCCAGGGGCTAATTCCTCATCATCCTCCACATCAGACTCTTGTTTCTTTCAGTTCTTCATCTCAAGAAGTGATTCCAGCTAGGGAATGTTTTTTATTCAAGAATGCTCTTAGTGCCAAAGAAAGAAATGCTTGGAGACAAGTTCTGGAGTTTTCTTTCCTAAACTTGGTTGTGGTAGTGCCCAAACCAAAATTATGTCACTTCATAACCTGTTACCTCTTTATTTTTTCTTTCAAATTTCCTGGTAATACTAGACTTAAAAGATGCTTATCATCACATCTCTCTTCATCTAGACTTCAGATGTTTCTGAAGGTGTTGTATGTCTAGATTACATTATCAGTTCTCTGTCTTACTCTTTGGGCTGTCCACTGCACCTTGATTTTCCACAGAGTGTTTAGCTCCAGTTATAGCTCATTGCAGGCTACAGGATATCCACATTTTTTTCATATTTAGATAACTTGCTTATCTTTGCTGAGTTTTTTTTTTGGAAAGTGCCAGGAGTCTCTATCTTTTGTGAGAGGTTTCTTGCAAAAGCTGGAATTCCAAGAGAACATTCAAAAGTCTTTCTTGATGCTTTCACACAGGACTGTGTTCCTGAGATATCAACTGGACACCTCAGTTCAGAATTTTTCTTTCACAGGAAAAAACTAGATTTATATCTAGATCCATTTCTAAGGTCTTCCACTCAAACGTTTCACTGTGAGGGAATAACTCAGGATTTTGGGACTCATGGCTTCTATGTTTTTCAGGGAACTCCACCCCCAGCAAGACTCCACATATGACTGGTACAGTGGTATCTGAAGTCTCTTTGGTCCCAGCACCATCACCCTTTGTCTTTTCAAATCCCAGTGCTGGGGTTTGTCAGAAGATAAATCATTTGGTGGAGGCAACAGATACATTTAAATCCAGGTCACCCCTTCTCCCTTCCTGTTCCAAATTAGTCATTCACCACAGATGCCTTGGACTCTGCTTGGATATCAGTTTTAGGAGGGATAAATGTGAATGGTGTGTGAGATACCAAGGACACATGCAAGTATATAAATATGAAAGAGGTGTTTGGTCCTCAAGGACCACTTCAAGTTGTTGCGGAAAATACCACAGTTATGCGGTACATCAGCAAGTTGGGGGGAGGGGTGACAGGTTATACCTCCTTTGCAGACTAGCCATGTTAGCTTGGGATATAACTTCACAGCACAGACAAACTCTGCAGGCATCCAACATTCTGACAGAGCAAAATGGTGTGGCAGGCATGCTGAGCAGGACTAGGGCAGGCTCTCACAATTTAAAACTAGATTGGGAATGTTCCATGAGTTGATCCATCTGTGGGGATTTCTTCAAGTATACCACTTTGCCTCCTCTCTGAAAAAGCAGCCAGCAAGATTCTATTCCATGACTCCATGCAAGAATGCCTAGAAGACGGATGTCTTTTCTTTTTGTTGGACAGGAATGTTCCTATATGCATTTCCACCCTTTCAGCTAATATCTAGTGTATATGTGAAGACCTGAGACAAATTTTGGATCTAAGCAGTCTAAACAAATTTGCAAGGAAATCAAAGTTCTAAATGGTCATGGTTCTGTCCATTCTACCGCTTCTACACAAGGACAATTGGATGTGCACCATTGATCTTTAGGATGCGTACTATTGCATCAAAATAGACGGGTGCTCCCAGAAACATTTATGCTTTCATCTGGGAGCCAGTCACTGTCAGTTCAGAGCCCTGCCGCATGGACTTACCACAGCCCCCAGGGTGTTTACCAAGTGTATGACAGTGATAGCAGCTCACCTGAGTCTACAAGGATTCCAAGTGTTTCGATAGCTAGACAACTGGCTTCTCACTGCCCCAACCATACATCTCCTAGAACAGTCCAGGGACTATTTGCTTCAGATTTTTCAGTCACTAGACATAACAGTCAATACTACCAAATCCAAGCTGACACCAGTATGGAGCCTGAACTTTATTGGTGGCCATCTAAACACAAGAGATCAGATTGCTTCCTTATCTTCTCACAGTGTATGCACACTTAGATCTCAGGTTCATCAAAGTCTTTCTCATCTTGCTTCTCATGCCAGACTCATTCTTCAAGCTTTAGGTTCCATGGCAGCATCCATAGTAGTAGTCCCATTAGCACATTACTTTAGGCATGTTCTTCAATGGACTCTAGCTGCTCAGTAGTCTATTCTTCGACAGTCCCTATCTTTTCCGGTCAAACTTACTCAGATGTGCAAAGCCATATTCTGTGGTGGATCCAGTCAGACAACATTTACCTAGGTCGATCTTTCGGGGTCTATATTAAATCAGCGAATGCTTAAAAAAGCGAATGCTGATTTATCGACCTTATGTAAGTGAAAGCTTACAATCCGAACATTTGGAACAGTGATTTTTTTTTTCTCAGGGAAAAAAATTGCTGTTCCAAATCAAAAAAAAAACTTTAAAACAATACATAAAGTGCGGGGCTGTGCCCCCCACACCCTCCCTACCAAGATCGCACTACAGTGCCAAAACCAGCAAAGTAATGGAAGTGGTCAAGCAAATTCTTTCCCAGAGAACGTTTTTTTAAGTTCGATCAAGGCGCATTCAAAAGAATGCGTTTTCGATCACTTAATAGGAACCCGATCTTTCGTTCTATCTCCCAAATTGGTTACAGTGACCACTGATGCCTCCAAACTGTGATAAGGGCATTACTTAAGGATGGTCCAAGGCACTTGGTCCCCTCAGAACACCAATTCACATGTCAATGTCCTGGAGATGAGAGCAGTCCATTTAGTTTTGCAGGCATTTCAAGATACTCTTCCTTTAGGGACCGTTGCGATTCAAACTGGCAACATATCTGTTGTCTGATACATCAACAGTCAAGGAGGAACTTGATCTGAATCCCTCTGACGAGAAGCTAGGAGAGTGTGGCAATTGGTGATCTCCTCCAACTGCTTTGTAGTAACAATACACATTCCAGGGAAATGCAACATACTGAAGGACAAATTCAGCAGGTCCATTCTCATGCTATGAGTGGTCTCTCAGTTAATCAGTGGTGGAGAAAATTTTCCACCATTGGGCCAACCATGCTGCAATCTTTTTGTATCTCCCCACAACAACAAGTGCAGCAGGTATTTTGCGGTGACCCCCTCCCCCCTCAGGGCCAGTCACCGAGAGATGCTGTAGTCCAAGTGTGGCTCTCCAGTCTCCTTTACGCCTTTCCCCCAGATCCCAAAATTCTTACAGAAAGCCAGTTAGTTGAAGAGCTTGGTCATCCATATTGCCCCTTTTTGGCCTTGCTAGGTTTGGTACTCCTTTCTTTGGACTATTCTTCGTTATCCTTCTTGGATACTGGTCCCAAGTCCAGACCTTCTGTCACATCCCTCAGTGATGAAACATCAAACTAACATCAAACTAACTGCATGGCTTCTCCAGTTTCATTAATAGCCAGACAGCCCAGGCTTTCTTCTCCAGTATCCACCATACTTTATCCTCACAAAAAGGCTCCACTAAAAGGCTTTACAAAAGTAAATAGAAAAGATTTTCATTTTGGGATTAAGAAAAACATTCATCCATTCGGGTCTGTATTATCTTATCGAAGAGGCATTACAGCGAATGCCTCTTCATCGACCCCTAAAGAACGAACTGCCAGTTCTGCGAACTGCCGATTTCAACAATTTTTTTCCTAGGAAAAAAAAATCACTGATCCAGCCAAAAATGAAACATCACTACAAACACGTAAAAGAGGTGGGGGGGTTCACCCCCACACCCCCTAACTAAATATACCAACACCAAGATCGCACTACAGTGGGGAAAGGGGAAAATTCACACTGATGGCCAAAAATTTTTTCCCCTAGGAAAGAAAATCGCTGAATCAGCCATTTACACAACTGACAGTTCGCTCTTTACGAGTCGATGAAGAGGCATTTGCTGTAATGCCTCTTCAATAAGATAATATAGACCCGATCCATTCACTGCCCCTGTCCCTGCTGTAATAGACTTTTTAGCTTCCCTCTTTAAAGAAGGTGCTGGTTTTTCCACAATCAAAGTACAGTTGGCATTCATGTCTAATTTTTGTTCGGGGACAAAAAGTCTTATTTGTCTGCTTCCAAGTTATGTAAGACTTTTTTGAAAGGTACCTTCCTGCCTAGACCTGCAGTGAAAGATTCATCACCTCCTTGGGATTTAACAGTACTGCAAGGTTTGACTCAAAAAACATTTGAACCGGAGGGTGTGGCCAAGGATGAACACAGGATAGCAGCAGATTTCTTCAGCTCCACCAATTTCATTACATTGACAGGAATTAATTACTTAAAAAATTAATTCTTGAAGTAATTTTCTTTCTAAATATGTTTGTTTTATATAGTTATTGAACTATATCTAAAAAGGAAAGGAAATCTTAATAATATTCCTGTCAGAAATTACTTTGGAAATTTTCCTGTCAGTTTATCAGTCTGAAATGAGTTCCATTAAGACAAATTCTCAAGACTCCAGCATCAAGAAAGAACTTCAGTCTCTGATAATTATAGTCCAGCAACTTACTGCTAAGATGGATAAAATGGATACTAAAATAGACACTTTCATAGAAAAAACTACAAAACAAATAGACTTGTTACATATGGACCTGCAACAACAGAAGATCCAGATGACAGGCATAGAAGAAGCTGTGAATGACATGGAAAATAAAATACAAGAAGAGGAAATCAACATTGAGTTTCTGCTGAAACAAAATATACATTTACAAACAAAGCTGGATGACCTGGAAAATAGATCTAGGCGCAATAACATTAGGATTTTTGGACTGCCAGAAAATATTGAAGGTAATTAATGGGCTAGTTCTTCATTAAAGAGATTGGCAACTGAAGCTTCGTGGAAGACTTCAGAGAAGAAGAGACTAAAAAACAAATGATTTGTTATATGTTTTTTTTCTCTCTCATCATTTTAGTTCATTATTAATCTTTTTGAATATAGTTCCTGCATTTCCAGAAAGCCACAAATATTTTGGAAAAGATTTAATCAAAGTTATTCTCTATGTGCAAAGAAATGTTTTGTTTCATAACCAGTCAAAATGCCTGAGGATTTAATGGCAGGCTGTGACTCGATTTGTTTTTCTTTCTGAAAAAAGTAAGGTTAGTAATTTGATACATTTTTTATCTTTATCTTTTTTTTCCTTCTTCTTTTATTATTTTCTTTGTTTAAACAATGACATTCTATTTAGATTATGTAGTGGGTAAAGGGTGGGGAGGGCAGGGAGAGAACAGTAATGAAAATATCATTAATAGAATAATAACATATTTATTTCTTGTAAAGTTTATAAGTTCTTCAAATGCTATTTCTAATTATACTTTCTTGATTATACTGCTTATGCTTGTTTGTAAATAATCTGTCATGCTTTAACTAATAATAATCAGAACTAAATAAGAGTAAATAATATGTTTTATTTTTAACTCTATTAATATAAACAGTAAGTAACATTCCATTGTATATACTTCTTACAGCTTTCTCTTACATTTTTATTTCTGCCTCACTCCCTTTTATTTTCTACTCTCTTTTCTTTTCTTTATTAATATATAGAAATGCTTTTGACTGTGTGGGCACAGTGAATAATAGGATTTGTATGAAAATTGAGTTGGGAGAAGAATGCTGAGTTTTATTGCTTGTTGGTAATTTTGAGTTTAATTTCACTTGCATAGAGGCTGTGATGATCTGTGGAATACATTGTGGAGGTTCTGTCATGTTTAGATGCATTTACACTGCTAAATGAATGTTTGTCACTAGTTTTTAATAAGTTTCCGCCAAAATGTTAAGAGAGACAATCTGGGATGTGGGCTGTCTTATGCACAATGTCCTTGAGTTACCTCAGAATCTTCAAATCACAGAATTCTCACAGAGAAACTGAAAGCAGTTAGTATAAACATTGACAAGGTTATCACACTGACACACCACAGATTCAGGAAAAATACTCTGTTCATAAAATATGTCAGTTTTAATGAGTTTAAATGATGTAGTTTCTTGTAGTAAGTAAATGTCTTATTTTAGAAGGCATAAAAATGAAACATTTATTTAAATGTTTTTGAAAATCTACTTAACAGCAGCATAATAATCTGTGTTAAAATTTGTGTTCCAAACATATACTTTACTATAACTCATTTAATTCATCTGATTGACAAACATAAATAATCTTATAACTCTATTCTGGAAGAAATGTCATGTGATATATTTTAAAGCAGTAGGTTAGCATGATTGTAAAATCTGGTTACCAATATGTGTTTGCTGTGCATTATTTTGTATAAAGCAGACAGATTTATTCTAGGGACAGCAAGTAGGATAGTGCTCTACAAAGACACAACTCAGTGAGATCATATATATATATATATATATATATATATGTGTGTGTGTGTGTGTGTGTGTGTGTGTGTGTATGTATGTGTGTGTGTGAGTGTGATGGCTTTTTCTGAGAATCTGCATAACTATCCAATATGATTTATAATAATTTCTATGAATACAATATTTTACTCTATTGACAAAATGAATGTTTGCCACAAGTTTTAATAAGTTTCCCACCAAAATGTTAAGGGAGACAATCTGGGATGTGGGCTGTCTCATGCACAGTGTCCATGAGTTTCCTCAGAAGCTTCACTCACAGAATTTTCACAGAGAAACTGAAAGCAGTTAGTATAAACATTGACAAGGTTATCACACTGACACACCACAGATTCAGGAAAAATACTCTATTCATAAAATGTGTCAGTTATGATGAGTTTAGATGATGTAGTTTCTTGTAGCAAGTAAATATCTTATTTTAGAAGGCATAGAAATGAAACATTTATTTAAATGTTTTTGAAAATCTACTTAACAGTAGCATAATAATCGGTGTTAAAAACTTGTGTCCCAGACATATACTTTACTATAACTCATTTAGTTCATCTGATTGACAAGCATAAATAATCGTATAACTCTATTCTGGAAGAAATGCCATGTGATATATTTTAAAGCAGTAGGTTAGCATGATTGTAAAATCTGGTTACTAATATGTGTTTGCTGTGCATTATTTTGTATAAAGCAGTCAGATTTATTCTAGGGACAGCAAGTAGGATAGTGCTCTACAAAGACACAACTCAGTGAGATCAGATATATATATATATATATGTGTATGTGTGTGTGTGTGTGTGTGTGTGTGTGTGTGTGTGTGTGTGTGTGTATATGTATATATGTGTATGTGTATATGTATGTGTGTGTGTGTGTGTGTGTGTGTGTGTGGGTGTGTGTGTATGTATGTGTGTGTGTCTATGTTTATGTGTGTGATGGCTTTTTTTTTAGGTAATAACGCAGGTGTTTCTGAGAATCTGCATAACTATGCAATATGATTTATAATAATTTTTATGAATACAATATTTTACTCTATTGACAATAATGAGTTTAAGTAAATGCTCATATACAAACAATTCAAGATTTTTTGGAAGCTGTTGATAGAATTCACATGACAGAAAATAGATGCATCTTAATGCATGTAATGTCTGAATCATATTAGCCAAAGTTTTTGATTTAAATGAATGTTAGAACATAATTTTCTCTCCTCTTGATTTCTAACATTAAGATTATTTGAATGCTATTAGAATACAAGTGTTATATATTACATAGATCTATATAATAGTATGAACAGTTTTAAAAAAAAAAAAAAAAAAAGTTTATTTTAGTTTATATGATGCTGTTTTACCAAATGTGTAGTTTTGTCTTGATAGATAATTGAATTGAAAACTGTTAACCTCAGTTAAATATAACTAGTATTAAATTGATAAGGTGGTAGCTGAGGTACTGCTGCTTAGGGTAGGGGTTAACTTGAGTAGTAAATACTGCTCTAAGTTGGAGTTTTCAACTCCAGGCGGGATGCAAGGTTTAATCCTTACATTATTTTCACTTGTTCACTGTTATATGTATATAGTTTTGACATCCACAATATATTTTGTACACTCATTGTCACTACAAACAAAATTGAATCCTATACAAAATCCCATAAGAGATTTAATAAATACAGCTATATTTAAAGGTACACCTAAAAGAGGAGATGTAACATTATTTATCTTGTTATTTGTTATTTCGATCATAAGATTCTTGAGTTTTAAAAATGCCAAATGACATCTTTAAAAGGAATTTCTTTAAACATTAATGGATTGAATAATCCGTGTAAAAGGGCAAGCCTAATAAGATACATTAATCTACACAAGGCCAATCTAGTCTTCCTGCAAGAAACCCATCTCTTGAAAAAAAGATATTGATAAACTAGCCACTAATAAGTATACAGTATTGGTTAGTTCAGAGCACACTCAGAAAAAAGAGGAGTGGCTATTTTATGGAATAAAAGTATGCCCATTCCTAAAACCATTAAGTCTTATCAGGATGACAAAGGAATGTTTTGTATGGTTACAATACAAATTAATGGGAAGACTTACACTTTAATTAATGTATATTGGATACCTGGAATTGGTATTAATACAGTGAAACATCATATTGATAAGATCATATCATTCTCTGTAGGGGATATTATTTTAGCTGGTGATTTTAATTGTATACTACATGAAAGTGATACTACCACTATAAAGAAAAGAAGAATTACATCTAATGCAAAACATTTAAATGATTTTGCTAATTCTTATCATTTGAATGATATTAATAATCAGATAGAGTCAAAATCATTACCATACACCTTTTTTCTAACAGATACAAAACTTATTCAAAAATAGATAGGGTCTTTATTTCTAACCAGATGGTAACAGATTTAATTAATTCCAAAATCATTTCATGTCCTATATCTGATCATAACTCAATTGTTTTTGAATTCATGATAAAAATACTCATAATGTTCAGATCAAAAGGATACCAGCATACTTAACTCAGCTAAAAGACTATAAAGAATATATACTTTCAGAAGTACAACATTTTCTAGACATAAATAATACTCCTGAAGTCTCCATTGTCTATGTTTGGGATGCCTTAAAATCATATCTATATGGACAAAGTATCAGATGGTATAATAACAAAAGGAAATCTTGGGATAAGGAATTGTTAGATATTCAAAGTAAACTAGACTCTTATAAACATAATAATAAAGAAAATATTATGGACAAGAAAGTTATTGAAGAAATAAACAAACTAAATGAGAAATACAAAGAAATTTTAACTCATAAAGTTAAAATAACTTTAGAGAAATACAAGTTTTTGTCTTATTCAATGAGCCCCAAATACTTACATAGACTTAAAAATAAAACAAAAAGATTGAATAAACAAAACCATATCAAAGAAATCTTTTCTCTAAGGAAAAAGAAGAATGTTTCTAGTATACCAGAAATACTGGATGAATTTAGAAATCACTTTCACAAGATTAACCATAACAACATTAACATGGAACCTAAAGATAAAATAAAGGAGTTTATAACCACAAACATGAATAAAAAGCTTAATAAACAACAGATTAAACTATTGGACAAGAGTATTTCATATACAGAAGTTATTACACAAATAAATAAGCTTAAATCAAACAAAGCACCGGGTAATGATGGTATTATACCAGAGATATATAAAATCCTTTCTAAAACTACATATTCATTAATACATAAGGTTTTTATTCTGGCCCAAACTGAGTTAATAACCCCCATCTTGGCAATATACATTTATTTCACCAATTTTAAAACCTAATAAAGATCCAACTAGATGTTCTTCATATCGACCCATCTCATTACTTAATGTTGATTATAAAATGTTTATGAGTATTTTTGCTGATAGATTGAAGACAATTATCCCGGCATTATAGACATAGATCAGACGGGCTTCATTGTAAATAGAAATACTTTTGATAATATAAGAAGAACTTTAACATTAATTGATTTTGCAAATAGGAAAAAGAAAGATTTAACACTTATTAGTCTTGATATAGGTTCAGCATTTGATTCAGTAAGTTGGGACTATCTGTTTACCTTACTGAAATGCACAAATTTCTCTGATGCATTTGTAAATTTAATTGAACATTTATACAAAGGAACGCTGGCTTATATTAAGGTAGGAACATATGTTTCACAAAAATACCCATTCTTAAAGGTACAAAGCAAGGATGTCCACTTTCTCCACTATTATTCACTTTAGTAATGGAGCCTTGGGCTAATTTGATTAGAAACAGTACTGACATAGAGGGTTTTGAAATAGAAGAAAATACAACATCAAAAATTCAACTTTTGCAGATGATGTTCTAATTACATCAGCAGGATCTAATTCTTCTATGCAGTCTTTATTTGATAAAATGATGAATTTTAAAAGTATTTCTGGTTTAATATTCAATGAAGAAAAACTAAAATACTACCTATATATACACGAAAAAATACTCTCATTAGTGATTTTACTAAATATGTACCCAACTCAGGTCAGATAACTTATTTAGGTATAATACTATCTAAAGATATTAAATCTATTATATATAATAACTATAATACCTGTTTTCTTAATATACAAAATCTTTTTAATACCTGGAATAATATGTTTTTACTATGGAGGAGAGACTTACAATTATTAAAATGATAATATTCCCCAAGATTTTATACTTAATACAATCAATAATACTTTCACCTACAAAAATAACTATCAAGAAACTGAATACACTAATGTTAAATTTCTTATAGGCACCTAATAGACCTAGGATTGCATTAAAGAAACATACTAATAGCTGGTCTCAAGGGGGTATTTCTTTTCCAGACTTTAATTTATATATTATCTCTTCTATTATAAAAGTTATTACTTTATTAATAGATTGGTCATATGTCGCAAAATGGAAAGATTATTGGGAGCTAATTAGTATGCACTTCATGAAAATCTCCTTAACACATAAAAATATGATTATAAATAACTCCATGTTGTGGTTGCTAAAGGAATTTTGTACTTCACCTATTACACCTAAACATATGGTCTGTTACCCATTAAATATTATTATTAGTTATCGTAACTTTATATTCATGCACCCTAAGTATAGGGAATGGAATTTTATTGTATTCCCTATAATTTATACTCAGGGTATGCTTATGTCATCTACTTCTGAAGGAGCTCATTTAGCTATAGATAATAATCTAAAGTACTGGTATCAGCTGATATCTGATAATAAAGTTAAAAATCTAGATTTCTTAAAACAAGAATTTGATCTAAGAGAAACTTGCTGGTTAGAGGTTCAGATCTTTAGACAACATCTCATTGATAGAATAGATCTAATGTCTATAACAGTTAAAGAATCTATTCCAAAACTGATTGATTACTTGATAATAAATTTACAGCATAAAGTTTCTGATAAAGGTAAACTTTCATATATACATAAAATTATCAGACAAGAAACTTTTTACAATGTAGATTCATACTGGAATTATTTCACCTCTATTAATGGGGACCCACCAACTCAACAAGATAAACAATATATATTGGAATCTGCTTATAGAACTACATCTTCCATTGTCTGGAGACTTTATACATGGAAATTTTTACATAGATCTTTTTATACACCTTTGATGATGAATAAAATTAATAATAAAGATAATCTATGTAAGAGATGTAATGTAGAAATTAATGCTGACTGGGCTCATATGTTTTATGACTGTATGAAGTTGAAAGAATACTGGAAGTCAATTAATGAATTTTTGCAAGCTCTTTTTACAGATAATTTCATTATTTCTAAGTCTCTTATATTATTCAACACACCTGTACCTCAATGTGTTAAAAGATTAAGCTTCCCTTGTTATGGTCTATCCTAGCAGTGGCTAGGAAAATAATAACTAGAAATTGGATTTCAGATACACCTCCTTCGTTCAATGAATTTAAAAATGTTATGAATATAATGTGTCATATGGAAATAAGCACAATTAGAATGAGAACAACTAGAAAAACATCACATTTTATTGTATGGGATAATTTACAAAATTTGTTAAAAAATTCTAATTTCAATAGCACAGTATTTTAGTTTAATTAATTGATCTGATTGTAGTGGATGTCTTTGTAAATACTTTAGTTGTTTTGTTGAATATTATAATAATACCTATTTTTAATTATTTGTATAAAATTGTTATGATATTTCTCTTATATGTTAAAACAATAAACTTGTTTTGAAAAAAAAAAAAAAAAAACATTTGAACCTTCAGCATAAACTGACTTAAAGCGTGTATTTTGGGAAACAGACTTATTAATAGGTACTACTTCAGCTAAAAGGATTTCCAAACTCCAGGTTCTTCCATCAAAGGCTCCTTACATTGTTTTTCATAAAGACAGAGTTACCATGTGAACCAACCCTTCTTTTCTACTAAATGTGGCTTATGAATATAACATTAATCAAATCATTCATTTACCAGTCTTCTTCCCAAAATTTTCAAACAAAGGAGAATGCATGCTATATCTTTTGGATGTGCATAGGCAATTACATTTCTATTACATAGAACAAAAAAGTTCAGAAAAACAGACCAGCTATTCATCTTCTTCTTGCTGGGTTGACTGGGTTCTCCAATTTCTAAAGTTACATTGGCCAAATGGATAACTAACTGTGTTTCCTGGATTTATTCTCAGCAAGGCCTTTCTCTACCAAGACCACCTAAGGCCCATTCAACTAGATCCATGGCCACTTCACCTGCCTTTTGGTTAAGAACTTACATTGGTGATATTTGTGCAGCAGCCACATTGGTCCAATGCTCATACCTTTGCTATTCATTAGAAATTGAGCTTCCTTTGGTTCAGCAGTTTTCCAGAATATCCTTCCACGAGGACCACCCAAAATGTATGTAGCTGGGTATTCTGTCCCATATGTTGAGGAAGAATAAAAAGGGCAACATCAAATATAAAAGTTATGTACTCACCATAACTAGGTATCTATGTTGTCCATTTTTATTCTTCTTCAACTTCCCCTCCTCTTTCTCCCCTCCTGTCATGTTTTGGAGTGAGCTGGTGAATTTTTTTGAAACCTGCACTTCCAGGTTTGAGCACTGCTATTATTTCTGTTCTGCTCTTCTGTTATTTACTGAATGCTTTATGGCAGCAAACTCAGTCTGAGGTATTGCTGATGGACTAGGGCATTATGGATAGAGGAAAGAGCTCAAAAGTTGGATCCCAAGTCTGTAGTATGTGGCCACATTGGAAGCAAGATCCATAACCCATACATTGAGGATGAATGAAAATAGACAACACAGATGCCTAGTTATAGGTTCATAGGTAGGTACTAGGCTATTGGCCCTAGGGCCTATATAAGCCTAGCCAAAAAATGTACCCTGGATTTCACCATACAAGAAAATTATTTTCCTGTGCCTCTGTCGAGCAGAGTCACAGAAGTGATCCCTGGGGTGAATTTCCCATCCAATCATCAAGATTTTTCTTGAAGAGTGCTAATGAGGAGCTGTGTTTGACATAGATAGGTATTCTGTTCCAGAGTATAGGAAGTCTCTGGGACAGGAATCTATCCCTCCAGCATGTTCTGTTTATTGTGGTGACAAGGTTTAGGTCCCTAGAGTGTGTAGCTCGGAGGGATTGGGATTTCTTTAAGTGGAGCATGTCCAACAGCTCTGGGTTTGTCATAGCTTTGTATGTTAGGCAGAGATCACCCCTGAGTAGGTGATATGCGATGGAGTAATGCTGTAGTTTTTTGAGACGGTCTGTGTAGGGCATCTGTTTGAGGCCAGTAATCCTCTTTGTGAGGTATTTCTGTGGTCTTTCCTGTTGTTGTAGATGTCTTGTGAGGTACATACCAAAAGGGGCATTGTACTCTATAATGGGTCTAATGAGTGATGAGTAGAGGGGAACAATGACCTCTTTTTTTCTGGATGAGAATCCTTTTGTGATGAGATGAGCCACGTAGAAGGATTTCCTGACCACTGTGGCAATGTGATTATCAAAGGAGAGACTACTGTCCACCTGTGTCCCAAGGTCTCATCACATTTTCGGCATTAAGTAGACTACCAGCTATGTAGTAGTGCATGGGTACAGAGTTTTTACCAAAGGGGATGACAATACACTTTCTGGCATTGAGCTTCAGGCCATGGCTTTGACACCAGGTATCTGTCTCAGTGAGGCCCTTTTGTAGTTTGTCCACATCGTTAGGAGTTTCGATTATGGCTCCTAGTTTGCAGTCATCTGCAAACTTTGTTAGCCAAAGACCTTCTGTGTTAGCCTGCACTTCAGAGAAGTAGATACCAAACAGGAGAGGACCCAGGACTGAATCCTGTGGTACTCCACTTGTCACTGGTCTGAAGTCGGATTTGGAATCCGCTACTTTCACAGTGTGGGTTCTGCCCGTGAGCCAGTTGGCAACCCATCTTGTGACATAGGAATTTATACCTAGTTTAGTGAGCTTATCTATAATTCCAGAGTGGGGGATGGTGTTGAAAGCCTTGGCGAGATCTAGATAAGCTGTGTGAACCATTTTACCCTCATCTATGGCTTTAGTGACTGCTTCAAAGAAGTCAGTCAGGTTTAGGAGACATGATCTGCCTTTTACAAATCCAAACTGGGTAGGGTCCAGAGTTTGGAGATTACCAATGTCTTTGTTTATGAGTTCCATGATGATACGTTCCATGGCCTTGCAGACCAGGCTTGTCAGGCTAATGGGGCGGTAGTTCCCGGGGTCTGTATGGAGAGTAAATAGTTTTGTCAAGGTTTCTGTTTTTTGTGTTTTAGGGCAGGGTAGATTAGCTCAAGAACCTTATTATGTTCTTCGTGTTTCACTGTTGCAGTCATTACATTAGGGTAATCTGCTGGCAGGTTGCCCTCAGTCAGCCTGATTAACAAAGTCTTGGGTCCTGTGTCAGTTGCTGTCCCTTCTTCCATGATGTCAGGTCGTCAGGGGTATAAAACATGCAGCCGACATCATTACATCAGTCTTTCTTGCCCTGCGGTGCCTGAAGCAGAAGTAGTTCGCAAGTGCCGGTCGGCCGACTCCTGAAATTTTCGCTTTCGAGTTTCAGAGCCTTCAACTTAAAGCTAAGTACCCCGTTGGGGAAACTTTTTCTTGCTCCTTACCGATGTCAGTAAAAGTTAATAATTGCATTACTTGTGGAAAGCAAATACCTCATAAAGATTTTCATTCGTACTGTATTCTTTGCCTAGGCCCTGACCACGACGTACGTTGCTGTCAGTTTTGTGCTTTATTTAATCAATGTACTATCTGTTGTCGGTACATTTTTGCCTCTAAATATTTTGGTTCTCTGTTTAATTATCCAGAAATGTTGTCAGTTAGCCATCCGACTACTCGGATTCTGAAAAAATGCAAAGATAAAGACAGAAACAGGCCGCCGAGGTCCAAAACCACCAACGACGCTTCTCCTAAGCCAGTCGCCAGTTTGCCGGTACTCAGTGAGGCGCTTTCGTAGCCCCTGGTACCCGCTACTTCTGATTCGCAGGCCTCTACTGAGACCCATTTGGAGTCCAGTATGCCATGAGATGCTTCACCTATGGAACCCACAGATGTCTCTACCATGGATGGGTCCGGAGCCGCTGTGCAGGCACCAGCTTCTGAGGGTGTATTCAGGCCTACAGACTTGCATATTAAATCGACACCGCCTTAATTACTAAGGGCAAAATCTCAATCTATGTCTAAAAAAACCGACGCTCAGGCCATATGTTCAGGCCCTTATGCCTAAAAAACAAATGATCAAAATGGCTGAAGATCTAATTACTCTAATCAGGGGTAGTCAACCCCCCCCCCCCAAGAGGCCTAGGTCTGAGCTTGATTATGAATCTTCTGATCAGGATTCTGTTTCTTCTGTCTCTTCTAATGACCTGGATTTGTCCATACCTACGTATGAGGATTCTGTTGCAGAGAATTCCATTCCCTCTGCTTCCCCTCCTGAGGATTTTTCTTTTGGGGAATCTTTACATACTTTAAGGGAGCATTTCCACTGGGAAAGTCAGGAATTTTCTGATTCAAAAAAGAGGCTTAGGGATTTCCTTCTTTTACCTCAGCATAGGCCTTTGGCTATATCTCCTGTACTAGACATTGTTGATGATGTGTTCTCAGAATCCAGTTTGGCCCCTGATTCCCTGCCTCCGGCTCCTAGTAAACCTGACAGATAATACGGGGTTCCTGAGTCCCACAAGTTCCTTTTCAGAAATCCTGTTCATAGGTTAGTACTAAGCTAATTGCCCTTGCGAGCCATTGTAAGCCTAGCCAATTATCCCTTGTGAGACTCAAACGCTGCACCTTGTGTTTGTAAGGCAAACACCTTAACCATTAGGCCACCTTCCCACTTTCAAAAGAATGCATTAAATCATGTAAATCTTTATTTTCCACACAATCAGGAATCAACATCATTTTCTGTTTAAGCAGTCCAATAATATGCTGTTGATATTTTAACATTGCAGATCCAGAGATAATTTCTCAAGGGCCCAAGGGCATTAAGGCTTCTACTGCTAAAAATCCTACCCCCTTCTGATAGAGATTCCAGGATGCTGGATAGATGGGGTAAAAAGGTTTATACTTCTGCAACCTTGGCAATCAGAGCTTTAAACTGGCAATTTTACATGTTAAAATATCAACAGCGTATTATTGGACTGCTTAAAGAGAAAATGATGTTGATTCCTGATTGTGTGGAAAATAAAGATTTACAGGATTTAATGCATTCTGCTGGAAAAGTTGGAAAACATACTTTGCATGTGGTTTTGATTCTTTAGAGGCCTCCTGCAGGGCTGCGGTTACTGGGTCTGTGCTTCGAAGGCATGCTTGGCTTAAGGAGCAATCTTTGCCTGATCATGATAAAGCTAAATTGTTGGATGCTCCTTTAAATCAGGACCGCCTGTTTGGCAAGAAGGCTGAAGAAGTTCTAAAAAAGATGGAAGATAAAGCTAAATCTATGCAAACTGTTAAAGATTTCTTACAAGTGCAACCTCCAAGGTTTAGTAGGCACTGGCCTACTAAGAATTGATCATCTCAAGCCAAGCCCAGACGCAGCAAAAACCCCAGGTTTCAGTCCCAGGGGACTCTCAGAGCTAAGCAGTGAGGGGCCTCCACTTCCAAATCTGGAAATAACAAGACACCCCCTATGGTAAACAGTCTCATTGACTTCCTTTTAACAGTACCAAGCACTTACCTTTTAACCGCCCCTTTGGGGGGAAAGATTGCTCTTCATGCAAAGAACTGGAAACTCATAACCCAGGACAAATGGGTTTTAAATATAGTGTCCCAGGGATACAGATTTTATTTCCACACGTTGCCAACACCAAACAGGTGGCCAGATCTGCCCCCAAATCAGTGTGCAGAGGCTCAAAAACAAGTACTTTACCTCTTAAACATATGGGAGCTGTTCAATTGGTACCAGAAGAGGAAAATGGGCAAGATTTCTATTCCAGGCTTTTTCTGGTACCCAGAAAAGACAAATCATGGTGTTCAATCCTGGACCTGTCTACTCTAAGCACCTTTCTGGAAATTCCAAAATTCAAGATGCTGACTCTTCACCAGTTACTTCCTATGCTGGGCAAAGATGCCTGGTTGGCAACTCTAGATTTAAAAGAAGCATACCTGCACATCCCAATCAGGGAATCTTACAGACGATACCTACGCTTCAAAGCAGGCTATTTGCATTATCAGTTCTCTGCGCTGCCCTTTGGCTTGTCTACTGCGCCCAGGGTATTCACAAAATGCCTGGCTCCAGTAGTTACATTTTGCAGGCAAAGAAATATTCAAATATATCCATACCTGGACAATTGTCTAATTCAGGCAGAAAACCAGGACATACTTCTAAATCATCTTGCATTTGTAAAAAAGGGTACTGACTTGTCTGGGGTACATCATAAACAAAAAGAAATCTCAACTGGTACCCTGTTAACACATTACATTCCTGGGTGCAAGCTTGAATACAACTGCCCAGATGGCTTTCCTCACGCCAGAGAAGCAAATTCATTTGGTAATCTACTTCAAACAAGTGGCCACAAAAGCCCTGCTATCTGCAAGACAAATACTGTAAGCCTTGGGATTCATGGCCTCCTGCATTCTTCTAATTCCATATGCAAGACTGCGTATGAGGAAACTACAGTGGTACTTAAAAAGTCTATGAAGTCAACATTGTCACAGCCTGGAAACAATGATTCCTATCGTACCTTGCCTATGCCTGGAGTTCCTTTGGTGGGTAGAGGCCTGCCACCAAAACAAGGGACTGCCATTCACACTACCCCCTGCCACCCAATCCCTAATTACAGATGCATCAGACTATGCATGGGGGGCTCACCTGGCAGGGAAGTGCATTCAGGGCAAATAGAACCCAAATCAAATGCACCTACATATCAATCAAAAAGAAATATTATCTGTACAGAATGCTCTGACAGCCTTCAAGGACTACATTTTTCCAGGACAACTAATGGTAAAGACGGACAACACCACAGTTATGTGGTACATAAACAAGCAGGGGGGTACACATTCCTACCCCCTCTGCAGACTAGCCATGGCATTGTGGAACACAGCCTTGAGCTACCAAGTGCACTTACAAGCTCAATTCCCGCCAGGAAAATTGAACACACTGGCAGACGGACTAAGCAGAAAACTCATGGACCCACACGAGTGGCAACTGGAACCATGGATTTTCAACATGTTGACAAGCAAATGGGGAAGCCCAGACATAGATCTATTTGCCTCCCCCCAGAACTACCGGTTGGACAGGTTGTGCACAAGGACTCCCCACAAACAAGCATGGAAAGTGGATGCTGTCTCCTTCAGCTCGAAAAACCTATCAGTCTGCACCTTTTCCCCTCTGCCTCTGCTCTCCAAAGTTCTGCTGAAAGTCAAACAGGACAAACCAAGGATGATTTTGATTGCTCCAGACCGGCTGCGCCAACACTGGTACCCACTCCTGTGCAGTGTGTCACAAATATCTCCATGGCACCTGCCTCAGACCCCTTCCATGCTGTCTCAGCAGGAGAACCAAATTTTGAACCCTCAGCTTCCAACATTGAATCTTGCAACCTGGCTTATCATTTAAATTCACCCTTATCATCCCTCAGCAAGCCTGTGATGGATGTCATCTTGGAGGGGAGAAGACATAGTACTAGAAAATCTTATGCTGACAAATGGAAAAGATTCTGTGCCTGGAACCAATCTTTAGGGATGAGCTCAGCAGCACCCAATTTACTTCAGATTTTGCAATACTTAACTGAGATGCTTCACAAGGGCCTGTGTTTTTCCTCTATTAAAATCCACGCCTCAGCTATTTAACACAGAACCACCCCTCTTCCCTCATCCTCTGCTCAAGCAGTATCACAGAGGGGCAAAGAACTTGAGACCACCCAGGAGAGCTCCTGCCCCTGCCTGGGACCTTAACTTTGTTTTGGAGAAGCTCACTCTACCTACTTTTGAGCCAGCTGCTAGTGCCGACTTAAAATTTTTTTCTTGGAAAACAGCCTTCCTTTTAGCAATTACTTCAGCTAGAAGGATATCTGAATTACAGGCCCTTATGGCAGTGAAGCCTTTCATCATCTTTCATGCGGACAGAGCATCTCTCAGGATCAATCCACCCTTCAGGCCCAAGGTGGTTTCCAGTGTGACTCTTCCAGTCCATTCATTTGCCAACCTTCTTTCCCAGTCCACAGAACAAAGGAGAACGGATTCTGCATTCCTTGGATGTGCACAGGCAACTTAGATTCTACTTGGACAGGACTAAATCTTGAAGAAAATCTGAACAATTGCTGGTAGCATTTGCTGCAGGGGCAGAGGGGAAGGCTATTTCAAAACAGACCATTTCTAAATGGAGAAGTCATTGCATTCATTTCTGCTATAAGCACCATGGAAAACCTATCCACCAGGGGATCAGATCTCACTCCATCAGGGCTGCATCTACTTCTGCAGCCTTTCTCAGAGGTGTTCCTACCAGGGATATTCTAGAAGCTACTACCTGGAGTTCTGTTCATACTTTCACCAAGCATTATCATTTACCAATTTTCTCTAAATCCAGAGCTGGCTTTGCCACTGCTGTCTTGCAGGGCCTTATAGCTGGCCCTAATGCTGTATAAACTCCTCCTCCCAACCATATTTTTGGGAATCTACCCAAATGCAACGGTGAAACACAAAGAACATAGTACAGTTGTGTACACTTACCAAAAATGTAGATGTTCGAGTGTATTCTCTTTTGCAGTCTTGGTTACCCTCCCTCCAGCCCCCTACTTTTCTTTGGCTATACCTCTACTTTTCTTTCTTCTTCTTCTTTTGGCTTTTCCCAGTTAAGGATCGCCACAGCAGATCACCTGTCTGCTCATGATTGGCAGTGGAGTTTTACAGTGTCAAGTTGCCAGCCCGGTGCCCAACCTTCCACAGAAGGCACACACATGCACACGCTCATGCCTAGGACCAATTTAGAGTGTCAAATCCACCTATAGCATGTCTTTGGGATGTGGGAGGAAACTGGTGCACCTGGAGGAAACCCATGCGACCACAGGGAGGACATGCAGACTCCACACAGAAGGCACCCCAGCCAAGGATCAAACCAAAGAACCTCTTGCTGTGAGGCGGCAACCCTAACTGCTGTACCACCATGGCTTTCCTTTACTATGCTTAAAAGCCTTTTTGGTGTATTTACTTTTGGTTGAAGGTATAATTTTGTGTTTTTTTATTTTATTTGCTCCCCATTAGGGGGGCACCTGACATCTGGGGCAAGAAAAACTGATCTAATGGCGTCAGCTGCATTTTTTATACCCTTGACGACCTGACGTCATGGAAGAAGGGACAGCAACTGACGCAGGACCCAAGACTTTGTTAATCAGGCCGATTGAGGACAACCTGCCAGCAGATTACCCTAATGTAATAACCGCAACAGTGAATACACTCGAACATCTACATTTATGGTAAGTGTACACAACTGTACTTTCTTTTTCTTGCCTGAACAAGGAAGGAAAAATAATGAACTCCTTAGTAAATCCCAGTAAATCTTCCTTGTCCATAGAAGGAGAAAGAGAAGACTTGGAAGTATCTGATGTTGTCCTTTTCATTCTTCCTCACTTATGGGTTACAGATCCGATCCTCAGATCCAACTCAGCCACATACTTCAAACTTTGGATCTAACTCTTGAGCTCCTCTCTCTACCATCCCTATTGTCTCAAATCTCGTTTGCAGCCATCATTGTTAGAAGCAGGTTCTGCTTGTGAAAATTTGTAAGAATATTTATTTATTTTCCTAAAACTTTTAAAACCTTAAAAACCTTTTAAATTTACAATAAAGTACCTTTTTTCCATTAATCCTCATCTTAGTATTTCGCTGGTGCTAGGGTTATTTTTTTCTTGTTTCCTCTGCTATTCTTAGTAGTTCTTCAAAATACTATCATTGATATTTTCTTCTTTACCCAAGGTATTTCTGTTTTTACCATTGCTGGTAATAACCTAGATTCTTTCTAACTGTACCTAAAAAAGCCTTGTCTTTTCTATCTTTGTGTATTGTGGTTTTTCTTCATGTACTGTTTCCAGTGAGTGAGAAACCAACATTAAGAAATGCACTTCTTGTGGACATAAGATTCCTAATTCAGATGCCCACAGGAAGTGCATTTACTGCCTTGGACCTGATCGTTTGAATATGGCCTGTTCAGTGTGCTCTACATTCAACTCGAGAGCTTTGCATGACAGGTGCAATAAACTCATACTGAAAGGTCTTCTTCCTGCTTCTTCTGGGGCTCATACCCCCCCCTCAAAAACCTCCAAAGCACTTTCTTCAGAATCCAGAAAAAGGTCATCATTGGAGCCCATGGAGAAAATGAGGAAAATCACAGATCCGACCCTCTCGGATTCGAAGTCTGTCGGCCTTCCCTTGGACCCAAAACCTTGCTCAGATCTGAAGGCATTGACTCCCATAGTCACATCTCCCTCACCAACAACCTCTTCTTTGGATCTTAAGCTCATGGATCCGAGACCCAGTACTTCTCATCGGAGCTGTAAGCCAGAGTTATTGGCTAAACCTGTTTAACCATCCTTGCCTACACAATTATTTCAAACTCCAAAGAAACATTCCAGGCCTCCCTCCACATCTTCTAGGTCTTCCAGACGTTTGTCAGAAGTGGATGTGGATAGGATGATGTGAAAGTTCCTTAGAGCTGAGATCCCGATGGGGATCTTACCAGCTGTATCTCCTACTGGATCCATGAGTGTGCCTTCAATGTCCATTTTATCTCCCTCTCAGATTTGACCTGTGGTTTCAGAGCCCCAGGTTTTAAGATCCCCAAGAAGTTTGGCATCAGATCCGAGGAGAATTTCCTCCTTCACTTTATATTTTCCTAACTGGCTGTGCTCTAATACCCTCAGATTAGAGCATGTCTAGTAGCCAAGCTGTCAATGCCAGATATGAGGAAGTGGACTCTGCACCGATTTTGTTGGATCCATCCCTTCCCCTGGGAGATTCATCCCTAGACAGCTCAGATCTGATTCTCCCTTTGAGGCTCGGATCTGGGGGTGGCCCCGGCCTATCTTCCTCAGAGCCCTCAGCTCCAAGGAGGAGGGTTGAGGATTCCCATGGCCCATTAGCTTTCACGGTGGTAGAAAGGGCCTTTTCTCTCCACAGAGAACTGTCTTCTCACATTTTGTATTCTACGCCTTTTTACTCATTGGTTCTGATCTCTGATTCTCTCAGACCTATTCCACAGGGACAGCCAGTTCCAAATAGTCTCCAGACAGTTTTACTAGAGGAACTTCCTCTGTCTTCCAACACCTCTCCAGAATATGCCATGGAGGAGGTTCCCCAGAAGCGAATGTGTAAGAGGAGACACAGGAGACACATAGACTCCCCATGGAGTCTCTCATGAAAGGCACTGATTTTGAGGAAGGAGAAGAATCCCCCAGATTGCCACCTGACGACATATCCTTTGGAGATATTCTAGAAATCCTTATGCAAAAAGATGGCTTGTTTTCCCAAACTCCTTCTCCTGAAGAATCTATATTCTTGGAGGCTTTTAGTGCTGGACCATCTACTTCTTGGGTGACCCCCCCCCCCCGGTACGATGAATTTATTGGCCTGGTTTCCTGTGGGGCATGGAAGGAGATGGATACTGTCAAGCCTGTCCCCAAGTGCCCTGACAAATTTTTGGCCCCACCTTCAGATAGACCCCACTGGAACAAAGGAGTCTGGGTTGATGCGATTGTAGTGGTGGCAGCCATTAATAAAGAGCTAGCTGAGCAGAGCACTACTGTCCAGCCTCCAAACAGAGAATCTAGGGTGTTGGACAGATTTGGAAAGCTCACCTCAGCTACTTTTGCTCTGAGGTCATTAAACTATCTGATGCATTTCACTAGGCTGCAGAGAGATTTAACTAAAGAACTATCAGTTAATCTCTCTGAGTCTGCTGAGGATTTCAAAAGGACTTCCCCTCAGCTGGCCACTCTTTTGTCTTTTTCAAATACTTCAATGAGGTTAATCTCTCATACAACTTACGGTAACTCACAAGCAGCCAGTTCAGGTATCGCCATAAGGAGACGTGCCTGGATGTGGCTATGTGAATTTGTGGAGCCATTTAAGACATATTTTGTTAATGACCCTTTTGATGCCACTTCCTTTTTTGGGCCATCAGTTAAGGATTCTCTTATCTACAGTGAACAATATGCAAAGACCCTATCTGCTGTGGGAATCAAGTTTTCTACCCATCAACAGACTTCTAGAAACCAAAGAGGTGGTAAGATGATGTGGTTCCATAAATCTTAGGTACCTTTCCAGGATCCATGTGGGGAAAATTCTTCCAGAAGCAGAGGGGGAAATTTAATGGTAGACGTCACCCTAGTGCCTGTATGGAGTTTATGTATATGTCTGATTTTCAATATGTTACTGTCAGACTAACCTGAAATATATGTATCTATCAATGTAAAATATTATTAACTATTGTTTAAGATTTGTATAATGCAAACATTTTCTGTACTTTAATCAACTTAGTTATTTTGTTATTGTATTTTGTTAACTTGGAGCTTTTCTTCCCAGGCCTCTGCTGAAAAAGGACCCATGTCCAGACAGACTTTCCCAGTAAAATAAAATGTAAAATAAATAAATAAATAAATTTAAATAAATAATGTAAAATAAATAAATACATTAATTTAATTAAATAAATAACTAGAATCAGAGGAGGGCCACAGACCCAGGACTTTAGAAATTCCTTTTCAGACAGGCCCTATCAGCAGTCTTGAAGCACTGCCTGACTGTCTAACTCTTGGGGTAGTTGGGAGTCATTTTTCTTTGCACCTAGATGCTTGGACAAACATAACAGATTAATGGGTGGTCAGAATAATATCCAGAGGTTACTATATACCCTTTTCCTTCTTCCTCCTTGTCAAAGGAAGAAACTTCTGGATGTCCCACTCAGTCAGAAGAAGGAAGCAGCATAAGAGAGACAAAAGCTGCTAGAAATAAGTCATCCAGAAGGTCCCACCCGACCTGATAAGGTTTGGAACTTACTAATGCTTCTTTTTAGTGCCAAAGAAAACAGGGGACCTCAGACCTATACTGGATCTAAGCAGATTAAATCAGTTTGTAAAGAAAGCAAAGTTCCAAATGATCATGGTTCAGTCCATTCTGCCCTTTCTGTACAAAGATGACTGGATGTGCTCAGTAGATCTTCAGGATGCATACTCTCACATAAAAATTGACAGATGATCCAGAAGACATATCTACTTTCGGCTGGTAGACAGTCATTACCAATTCAGAGTTCTGCCCTTTGGACTCACCACAGCCCCCAAGGTGTTTATCAAATGCATGGCAGTAGTAGCAGCTCACTTGAGGCTGCAAGGATTCCAGGTGTTTCCATATCTGGATGATTGGCTCCTCACCACCCCCTCCAAGCATCAACTGCAACATGCCAGGGACTGTTTGCTCCAGATTTTCAACACCTTGGGCAGCTCTATAAATCTTGCCAAATTGAAACTTGTCCCAGCTCACAGCCTGGAATTCATCAGGACAGTTTTAAACACAACTACTCAGGTGGCATCTTTACCTCTCCACTGCATTATTTCTATCAAAAATCAGGAACAGGCTATCCTTTCTCACCCTCCTCCAGCAAGACTAGTGTTTCAAGCACTTGGATCCATGTAAGCTACCATAATACTGCCCTTGCGTGCTTCTTTATGCAAATTCTCCAGTGGACTTTTGCTACTTTTTAAAGCTCACACTGATTTGCAAGCGACACATTCATTGGTGGATTCAGTCCAACAATCTTGTTTTGGGCAGACTCTTCGTGCTTCCGCACCCACTCACCACAGTGACCACAGGGATTTCCCAACTGGGTTGGCGGGACATTTCTTGGGAAGAACAGTCCAAAGCATGAGGTCCCCCCAAGAGACCAAATTGCAGATCAGTGTCCTAGAGATGAGAGCAGTCCTTATAGCAGTGCAGGCATTTCAAGATGCTCTTCCCTTGGGGACTATTGCAGTTCAGACGGACAACATGTCTGTAGTCTGGTACATCAACAAGCAAGGAGGAACTCAGTCTTATGCCCTGTGCAGCGAGGCCATGATGGTGGGGGAATGGACAATATCATCAGACCTCTTTCTTATTGCGACACACATCCCAGGAAAAGCCAATGTGCTGGAGGACAAACTAAGCAGATCCATTCTGATGCCTCATGAGTGGTCTCTCAATCAATCGGTAGTGAATATGATCTTCAGGCATTGGAACCAACCTTGCTGCAACCTTTTTGCCACCCCTCTCAACAACAAATGCAGTAAATACTTTGCTCAGGGAGAGTCACCAAACACTCTATTTCACGCTTGGCCCTCAGGTCTCCATTGTGCTTACCCTCCTCTTACCCTAATTCCAAAGTTTTTACAGAAGGCAAGCAGGCTAAACAGCTCAGTAATCCTCATTGCCCCTTTCTGGCCTCAGCAAGTGTGGTTCCCCTTTCTGCAGTCTCATATTTGTTATCCTTCATGGATACTAGACCCTACTAAGGATCTCCTTTCTCACCTATAAGGAACTCAACAGCCCAATCTTCGTGCCCTCAGGTTGACTGCATAGTTTCTCCACTTCCAGTAATAGTTAAACAGTCCGGGCTTTCTTCCCGAGTTCATGGCATTATTTTGGCTTCTCAAAAACATTCTACCAAAAAGGTCTGTAGACACAAATGGAAAAGATTTTTTGTTTAGGCTTCTGATAAGGACATCAACCCCTTCTCTGCACCACCTTCTGCTATTCTTCATTTTCTAACAATTTTTTTTTAAAGCGGGGGCCAGTTTCTCTACAATTAAACCTCAGTTGGCAGCAAGCTCTAACTTACATACAGGAAATAAATCCTTTTCCCTTGCTTCCTCCAGATTGTGCAAAGCTTTTATGAAGGGCATTTTTCTGCTGAGACATCCTATAATGGATCCTTCACCTCCTTGGGACCTTACTTTGGTGCCTGAAGGTTTAACGCAAAAACTTTTTGAACCATCAGACAAATGTGATCTAAAATTTCTACCATGGAAGATGGCCTTCTTGGTAGCTATAACTTCAGCACAAAGAATCTCTGAACTCCAAGCTCTTTCAGCAAAACCTCCTTACATCATTTTTTTTTACAAAGATAAGGTTTCTCTGTAGGTTAACACTTCTTTTTTTACCTAAAGTGTCTTCCAAAAATAACATCAACCAATCCATTAATTTATCAGTCTTTTTTCCAAAAATTTCCAATAAAGTAGAGTACATGCCATACCTCCTTGATGTTCATAAGACAACTACTTTTTTAACTGCACAGAACAAAACAGTTTAGATAGTCAGATCAACTTTTTGTATCTTTTTCCTCAAATTGCCTTGGTCAAGCAGTATCCAACATTGCCCTATCCAAATGGATTACAGACTTTATCTCACTCATTCTCAAAAAAGTATGACCTTAAAAAGACACCTCACCCTGAGCTCATTCAAATGTATCTATGGCTACTTCATCAGCTTATTGGTCAAAGGCTGTTGATGACATTTGTGCAGCAGCTACATGGTCTAAGACTCATACCTTTGTTTCACATTGCAAATTGGACATAATATCCAGAAGTAGAGCCTCCTTTGGTTCAGCAGTACTCTGGAATAACCTTCCATGAGGGGCCACTCAAAATTAATGTAGCTGGGGACTCTGCTTTGTAAGCGAGGAAGAATGAAAATGACAACATCATACTTATACGTTATTTAGTCACCATAGCTAGGCATCTGTGTTGTCCATTTTCATTCTTCCTCAACTCCCCTGCCATCCATCCCCCATCCATTTTTCTTTTGGAAGGATCTATTAGACAGTGTTTGGAACCTACAGTTCCAAGTTTGAACCCTGTCTTTTTCTGTGGTTATATCTGTTCTCTTCTGTTATTGGCAAATACAGCAGCAAACCAGATCTGAGGCAATAAGGATGGAGTAGGGCATTTTGGGTAGAGGGAGGAGTTCGAGAGTTGGATCCGAAGTTTGAAGTATGAAGGTCAGGTTACCCATACGTGTGGAAGAATGAAAATGGACAACACAGATGCCTAGTTATGGTGAGTACATAACTTATAATTTTCTCATTATTTTCCCTTTACCTGCTTGTTGGGGACTGTCAATAGATTTCTAACCAGAAAACTACTCATTCTCTACCTCACATTTTTATCAATTTGTCTAGGCTCCAGTAACTGATTTTGAGCTCTTTTCTCAGCTTACCAGTGGAACAGTCACCTAACTCCATGGGTTTACCTTCATATATCCACAAAAACAAGTAACTTGTCTGAGTGTCGTAGGTATTAGTCCAACTCCAGTTTTCCTTCAGCTGCTGATGGGTGGCACTGTTAAAACCACTTGTTCCTCAGAGAACATATCTTGGTCCCCATCTCCTTGTTGTAGTATATGCAACCACCAAAGACCAGGAGGATAGTCAAACCCTCTGCAGCTGCAGGGATGCTCTTGGCAGGCAAGGGAGAACCACTCTTGTCAGTCTCAGAGGAAAGAGGCATCCTTTACTTAGGGAACCTGTATGAGGGACTAGTATGTGTACTATGAATAAGTCATTTTCCAGGGAGATTCCCAGGTAAAGGTGACAATAAGAAAATCTTCGAGTCTCTACTTTTTATTTTATGGGTTTGGTATAATGTTTAAGGTCTTTACCTTATGGACACAAGGTACAGGGTTTGATTCTGATAATGGGTTATTGGATAGGCTTAAAATGGCCCTTCAGAGCAGTTAGCTTAGTTATTTCTATGGGCAGGGAATTTGCTAAGGAGCTGATTAGTACTGTTTTCTTTGCCTTCTCCTTGTTGAGACTAATAACCCAACACAGCACACTCAAGCAGTTAAAACAAATCAAAGTACTCCAAACCAACACACAGCGCTGAGTGAGTTAAAAAAATTAATAAATCCAATAAATACAAAAAAGTAAGAGCTTTTGTCTATCTGTAACAAAAGACTTTGTCAGAATAGAGATAAATCACAAACAAAGCATTTAAAAAAACAGAACTTTAATGTCACATGTAGTAATTCATCCACTCAAAACCTGAATACATTGGATATCCTAAAAAAAACAGAAAAGGTATTATGTTCAGTAATTACAAAAACAACTAAAAACACTCAGGTGTCTATAAAATACAATCTAATGTAACACCCCAATGTAATAATTACATTTTATGTAACAGTGTTGACAATAAAAGTGAGTTCATCAAACATCTGCAGCAAAAATGCGAAAAAAGGCACTCAGGCTTCAAAAACAAATGAATAAATACTGAGCTACCTAAGCCAGTCCAGTTGTATAGTATAACAAAAAGGAACACCAAACTTCCAACAGGATACTAAACAGCTTCCAGTTTATTTAGCGCTTTTGTCTCTGAAAGTTCTGAGACTTCATCAGAATAAACCATAACCACATGCCTATGGTTATATAATACTTTTAATCAAACAATTAAGCATATTTAAAGAAATAAGACTTTTTTGTTTAAAAACTTGAAGAAAAAACCTTGAAGAAAACCATACAGTTCCATAAAAAATATTTTCAGAAGGCAGAACCATATGTACCTAACTAAAGCTTTTGTTTTTAATATTGGTAAAATTTAAATGTTTTCATTAATGCCAGGTTCTGCAGTCACATTTAGTTCAAGTTGCCATTTAAGTTCACTATGTTCTGTTTGAAGTTCCCACCACCCCTCTCTAGTGGTCTTCTGGATAACTTCCAAAATTCCAAACTTGAACTTAAAAAACTGCCTGCATTTAACTAATATTTATGTAATACATTACTTTCGTTATGACTCCTAATAGCATAAGTATGTTCATAGATGCTTCTTCTCAATTATCTTTCTGTTTTACCAACATAATAAAAATTGCAGGATATACACACTGCCAAGTATACTAGTCCTTTTGTAGCACAATTACCTTGATGAAATATAATAGGTTTCATGATAGAGGGTAAAACACACAGTGGTCCTTCAAAAATATAATTACATTGTGCACACTTGCCACATTTACTAGTGCCCCTGTTGTTTAACGTTTGAATATAGGTAGGGTTTTGGGCAGCCACGGTGGTGCAGCGGTTAACGTTGCTGCCTCACAGCAAGAGGTTCTCCGGTTCAATTCTCAGCTGGGGTGCCTTCTGTGCGGAGTCTGCATGTCCTCCCTGTGGTTGCGTGGGTTTCCTCCGGGTGCGCTCCGGTTTCCTCCCACATCCCAAAGACATGCTGTAGGTGGATTGGACACTCTAAATTGGCCCTAGGTGTGAGTGTGTGCATGTGTGTGCCTTCTGTGGAAGGTTGGGTGCTGGGCTGGCAACTCGACACTGTAAAACTCCACTGCCAATCATGAGCAGACAGGTGATCCACTGTGGCGACCCCTAACTGGGAAAAGCCGAAAGAAGAAGAAGTTCAAACAAGTATTTTAAGTTTTTCCCCATCTTATAAACAAATTGTGACTGTTCACCTAACGCTCTTAACAGGTCACTATTAGTAGCAAAAATTACCCCGTTTCTCTTCATAATGTCCTTAATTTCTTTGAAACCTTCACCATATGGTAAAATCATATGAGAGACGTTTTAGAACACTAACAGCCTTATTTATTCCTGGATAATTACAAGAATTCAATTTTATCTGCCAAACTAATTCTCTAAACTCCAATAAATCTTTCCAGGACCTTCACATTTTTTTTTTACTTTGTCAACCCCCCAAAAAAAGAAAATAGTGTTTGGGTTATTTCTGAATGTGTTTGAACAAAGCATTATTTATGTTCTTATACTTAATGTCATACAGGTGCTCGGAGATTTTAAATCTCTTCTCCATTGTACCAATGTAAAAAAAGCACAATGTTGACATTTAACCAAATACAATAAGCCCATGGAATTGCAAGTGCAATTAAAAGGAGTCATTGTAGTAAAGTTACTAACAAACACTGAGTGTTCTTAAAATTAGCTTACATTATAAACAAAGTCCATATTTTAAAATATCTCTCCTTTTACTTTGATGACTGTACTAGAAAACATCTTCTCGATCTAAAAAATTCTTGATAATTCTTCCTCTCCTAAAAAACACTAGGTTTATTGTCTATTTTGTCAGTTAATCTGTCATAACTAGCAAAAATCCTCCAGTTTCTGTCCAAAATACCCCTAATTTCATTATAGTCAGTACTGAAAGTCATAACCAAGGAATCAGTGTAGGTTGTAACTTTATCATTCGACCTATTATTATTCAGTCTACCATCATGGGCCAACTTAAGGGGGAATAAGTCCCTTCAGCCCATTTTGAAATCACCTCTCTACGTATCTTAGACACCAAGTCACAGGGATATCCCCTCACTAAAAACATGTTAACTAGATCGTTGCATTCTTTTTAAAATAAATTAAATTCAAATACCATTCTCACCAAGCGTGCAAACTGTCCCTTAACAATCCCTCTCTTTTGATGGAGAGGGTGGCAGCTTTTCTATTGAATAGGTGGGTTTCCTATATATGTTGGTGATAAACTTCTTCTACCTAAAATCTTTACTAATTTCAAAATCTAAATAATTGATCTAATCCATCCCTATGGCATGTGTAAACTTCTCAAAAGGTATAGTAGCACTGATGTAATTAATAAATTCATTCAGTCCAATTACTGATTCTCTCCAAGTAATAAAAATGCCGTCTAAACAAGTATACATAACCCAAAAAGTTGACCTCATAACTGAATATATGCTTCTTCTCTCATTTGATCATGATAATGTTAGCAAACAAGGGGGCACATGTGGCTACACCCTTAAGTTTTAAAAAATATTGTCACTCAAAAAAATATATAGTTGTTCTTTAAGACAAATTCCATCAGTGATGTAAGTACATTAATTTCACTTGATGTAAATGCAGTTGGTTCGGTCAAAAATTCATGGAATCGCTCAAGACCAAGGTCATGGGGAATAATGTTAAATAAATTGATCACATCTATTGTAGGAAAACATACGTAAGTTGTCAGAGTAAACCACCCCATTTAATTTATTTTAAAAAATACCCCAAAACCTTAGATAAGTAAATAAATGGTTCAAGAACATATTGAGTTTTACATCCATATACTTTACCAATGGATGAGTTCACTATTGGCCATGGGGGGATTAAATATGCTTTTGTAAATTTTAGAGATCCCAAATATAGACGGGGCTGTGGGGTACTGTGCATTGAGAAAGTAAAACTCCTCTTGACAAATCTGACCTTGATCAACTAATTCATTAAGAGAAAAATAATTTTCAAATAAAAGATGTTAATTCCTTGTAGAACTCATTGTGTAACACTAAATTCATTTTGTTAACATTCTCATTTCATACCATAACAATCCCATCTCCCTTGTCGAGTTTCATGATTCTCAAATTCCTGTTCGAATATAACTTCCTTAACAAGTGGCATTCTGAATGAGTTAAGTTATAAATTATATCCCCTTCATGTCTAGTGTGAGCTTATTTCAGTCCCAGAAATAATAGGCGCCATCTTTAAACTAGGAATCCTCCCCTGCTGGTTTCATGGCAAGTTTATCTCCCCAAGCCAGCTGTGTCTCATAGAATTCACAGCACCTATCCTGTGGCAAATAACAGCACTAACATAAATAAAGCCAGTGAGACTTCCAACTGTACTGAAGAACCTTGCAGAATTTAAATCCCCAAGCCAGCTGTGTCTCATAGAATTTGCAGCACCTGTCCTGTGGCAAATTTATTTTTTTTATTTATTTTATTTTATTGTACATTTGTTGACCGGGATAGTCCGACTGGATACATGTCCATTTTCAGCAGAGGCCTGGGGAGAAAAGCTCCAAAGTCACCAAAATTAGATTAAAATGCAGTATATACAGTAGTTAACATATATAAGCAAGCAATACGTTTTATGATTACAATTTATACAGAGGTTACATACCTAGGCAAATAATAGTAGTTCTGGGGTTAATGAAAATCAGAGAGTAGGTCTTCATTAAGTAGTTCACGTCAGCAAGCATGCTGTTATTAAGTCACACATTTATTTACATATACAATATTTACAGTGGTTACATGCCAAAACACATTAGAGTTAGACAAGGTAAAGGTCAGGATAGTGCCACAGATAAGCCAAAATAACTATTTTAGTCTCATTGTCAAGAAGAGTTAGTCGGGTTTACTACATTGACATAGCCAGTTTAACATCAAATGTTGTTTAAGTCTAGTCTTGAATTGGCTCAGGGAGTTTAGCAAAGTAATTTCAGTTGGGAGAGAGTTCCAGGTTCTGCTAACAGAGTTTGCGAAGAGAGGAATAACACCAATAACGTAAGTAAAGCCAGTGGGACTTCCAACTGTACTGAAGAACCTTGCAGAACTTAAATCCCCAAGCCAGCTGTGTCTCATAGAATTTGCAGCACCTATCCTGTGGCAAATAGCACCACTAACATAAATAAAGCCAGTGGGACTTCCAACCGTACTGAAGAACCTTGCAGAACTTAAATGTATGTCTAATTATAATACAAAAGGCATTAGTAGGTTGTGTTTTTTGCTGTAATCCTTAATGTACTGAACATAATTGCTTGAGCCAGCAGCAGGGATTTCAGTCCCCCCCATGTAGAAACATTCTGAGTTCTACCCTTCAAGTCTGTAAAAACACTCCACTCTAAACTGTAATTCTAGCCTTTCCAGTCTCTAAAGGAACATTTATCCATTTTTTTGGTATGTGATATATCCTCACTACCCTCCCAGTCTCTCTCTGAGTCAACATTAGCTGACTCAATCACTTTCAGCCCTCAGACATTTGAGTCCCCCCCCCCCCCGGCAGACACATTCTGTTTTTTGAAGGTTGGGGGTCGAGCTATCATCTCGGCACCCGTAAAAAATCTACTGCCAATCATTAGCGGACCGGAGTTCCGCTGTGGTGACCTCTAACCAGGAAAAGCCAAAAGAAGAAGAAGAAGAACAACAACAACAACACTTAGTCTGTAAAATACTCCACACTAAACTGTAATTCTTGCCCTTCCAGTCTCTAAAGAAACATTTACCTGTCTGGTTTTTTTTCTTCTTCTATGTGATGTATCCCCACTACCGTCCCAGTCTGTCTCTGACTCAACAATAGCTGACTCACTCTCTCACAGCCCTCAGACAAGGTAATTTCTTAGGGCAATAAAATGGTAAAATTAAAAAGAGCTCTCACGCCTTTTTAAAGAAAAAAAAAACATTAATAACAAAAGAAGGACTAACATTATAGATTATAGATGTGACTTCAGAGCAACTGATAGTATATTTTTGAATTGCACATACCTTGAGTGCTCATCCCGCTCCATTCACCCTATGAGCTCACTCCTGTCCTCTCTCCTGCCCCAATTACCACCCACCCCTGCATACTCTGAATTTATAGGTAACCTCCTTTACAAAGACCCTCCCTTCATCCTCCCATTATCCAATAATTACATCTCTCAGCACCATCTACACATGCCCGTTCAACTTCCCACTATCCCAGCCCACCTACCAGTTCAATATCCACACTCATATCGCCTACTCACCCAATTCACACCCTTACCAAATATAAATATCTCCTCTCTCCTCTACCTCCACACTATGTCTCATTACCCCCAATCTCATCGCTACTGTGCCGTCCTGGGATTTATTTATTTGTTTGCGGTTTGTTTGCCAGGATGGTCCATTGGGCCTCGAGGAGCCTGTGTTCAATGGAGTCCTGGGGAGAAAAGCTCCAAAAAGTATAGATATTACAGTATATACAAGGTTACATGATTACAAATATACAACAATTATAAAAATACACAGTTACTAAGTTACAAAATTTGGCTTTGCAAGAGCAAATTAATACAGTGCTTTAAAAAGAATTCATTTCAATCAAATTAAAGTTCAATATAGAATGCTAGTTCCTGAAGTTTTGATGCTAGGCATTATAAGACTATAGGAGGTTGTTCACAGATTAGCTGGCTTGTAGAGAGTATCTACAGTCAGGGAAGTTATGTAGGATGGGAGCAAAAACATTCCCATTTTGAAGTTAGATATGAGTGGAGCAAAGATTTGAAGGCAGAGAGATTATTGGTGGTTCAGATAAGAGGTGGGAGAGAATTCCAATGACATGCTAGAGAAGAGGATAGAAGATGTTTGCCAGGTAGGCGTGCAGGTCTATATACTTCAATTAAGTTTTGGAAGCTGGATCGTAGATGTCTATCAGGTAGATGCATTTTGAAGGGAGAGGCAAGGGAGTGGCAGAGAGAGGGGCTGAAAATAAGTTTGTGTGCTTGGATAAGTTGAATATAGGTAAAGTAGTTGGGCAGCTCAAGCCAGATCAGTTGATGTAAGGAAATGCAATGATAGGTAGTAGATATATGGCCTATTGCAAATTTTGAAATTTTATAGTAACAAGAGGAGAGTTTTGACTTGAGAGAAGATTGCAGATTAGTAAGGATGGAGGCGCCATATAGTAGGGCAGGGATAAGGGAGGTGGTAGCAAGAATGAGCCTGGAAGAGATATAATGGTTTTGGCAATAAAGCATGCCCAGTTTCTTATGTTTTTTTTTTTTGTATTTGCTAGTAGATGGCTGTCAAATTTTAGCTGATCATCAAGGAGGACTCCTAATAGTTTTTCAGTGGAGACTATTTCAAGAAGGGTATTGTTTTGGCTGGTGATACAGAAAGAGTTTTTATCTAGGATATTAGTTTTAGAAGGGGTAAATAACATGAGTTTGGTCTTGGTTGCATTGAGCGCAAAATTCTCTACCATCCTTTGTTCAGTAGAAAAGAATGCATCTTGGGTTAGTTTTGCTAATGAGGAAATGGAGGAGGCAGAGCAGATTATAGTTGAGTCGTCGGTGTATTGGATAAGTTTGGTATTTGGTATGGCATGGTGGAAGTTGTTTATGAAAATATTGAATAGCAGAGGACCTAGACTTGAACCCTGGTGCATACCTGTGGGAGTAATTAGGAGAGGTGAATTTGCTTTTTTCCACCTAACTGCTTGTTGCCTATTTGACAAATACCTGGTGAACCAGTTGATAGAGGAGTGGGATAGATTCAGTTTAGTGAGGAGAAGGTTATGAGAGATGTTATCGAAAGCCTTGCAGACGGGTGTACAAGATATGACTGGAGTCACAGGCCTTGCTGACTGTTTCTAGGAAGAAGAGGAGAGCAGTAGTGGTGCTATGGCAAGGTCGGAAACCATGCTGGGTGGGAGTAAGAAGATTGTTATTCATGAGATAGGGTAAAAGTTGTAGGTGGATGCATTTTTCAAGGATTTAGAAATGGGAGATAAGATAGCAATAGGTCTGAAATTAGGAATATCATTGTTATTGCCCCCTTTGTGGAGTGGAATAATAAAGGCTTTTTTCCAGAGATGGGGAACTTGGCTTTCTGAGATTGACCGGTTTATTAGGATACAGATGGAGAAGGCAATGGCTTCTGCAGCTATTTTTAGGAAGCAAGAGGGTATCCCATCAGGTGCATTAGAGCATGGTTTCAAGTTTAGGCGAAGTTTTTTTATGGTAGAGATGGAGATAGGGTTCATGGAGAGGGGAGGGGGTTGCGGGCTGGAGGTATTAGAGGAGTAAGAGTTATGTGGAGGAGAATGTGGAGGAGCAGCATTATTAGTAAAGGAAGAAGTGAGTTTGGCTATGGAGTCAGTGTCAGTGAAGAAAGAGTTGAATTGAATAGCAAAATCCAGGTTGGAGGTGTTTGGATTGGGGCAGGGGTTTTCTTTTTTGCCGAGGTTAAGGAGAAAGAAGATTCCATCCCAGAATTTTTTGGAGTTAGTGTTATGGTTGGTTTGGAGTGTGGAGAAACAGACTTTGCGGTCTGTGATAAGTTTTTTTACTTTGTTGCGAAGTGCTTTATATTCACTAAGGGTAGTGGTGGTCTTACTTTTATGGTAGCCTTTCCAAGCTTTATCACAGACCCGCATGGTGGCTAAAGTATTCTTAGTTATACATGGGACAGGGTTGCTTTTTATGCGTTTTGTTTTTCAAGGAGCAAAGGAGTCTAGGAAGTTTAAGAAAGTTTTGTTAAAGTATGTAACAGCACTCTCTAGGGGTAAAGTATTTTAGTGGGTTCCAGTTAGTTCTTTTTAGTACATTTGTGAATAAATCAGGGTTGAAGTTTTTTAGGTACAGAGTAGAGTTATAGGTATGAGATAGTTGTAGGCAGGAGGAAAGACGGTGTGCAAAAGTGGGAAGGTGGTCACCTAGTGGATCAGGAAGGGTATCACTATCAGAGAAGTAGTGGGTATGGGAGACTAAAATCCAGTCTATGGTACTTCTAGAGAGGAAGTCTTTGGTAGGTCCAGTAGTTGAGGTAATAAGTTGAGTGAAATTATAGAGATTTATAATTAGGGGGTTGGTTGGAGACTGAATTGTGGCCCAGTTGATGTTGATGTTGCCCAGGATTATAGTTTTGTTTGTGATATTGGCAGAAAACCAGGAGAAAATATCTTCAAGGACAGTGACATTGTCTCCAGGAGGGATGTAAAGGATGACTGTGTAGATAAGTTTATGTTTATTTACCTGCAGAAGGGCTGCAACTTATTCTGCATTGCCAAATTTGGGAATAGGTTTAGTGTAGGGGTAATTAAGAGATGAGGAGTAAAGGAGTGTAACACCTCCCCGTTTTTTTATGTGTTCTGTCGTTTCTAATAATATGGTAGTTGGGTGGTAACAAATCTGTATCTTTTATATGAGATTAAGGATTAACCTCCCTATTCACCTGTCTCTCCGTAACCACCATCAGCACCTCTTATCTCCTCACAATCACTCACTTTATCCACCCCAAATCTCCCCCTAACCCACAACATTACTATCACCCCCACTCATGCAAGTATATACCCCACCATATACACCCAACCCCCCCATATACCATGCCCCTCCCATGTACCACTTCTATCCATCTAAAAAGCAACAGTCTACAATTTTACTACCTAATCATCCAATACCTAAAAACTGTCACCTGTGTAACTACCCAGCTACTACTAGAAGACATTCACCCCAACCCGGGGCCAGCAACCCCTGTTAATAAGCCATGCACCCATCACTATCCAACTAAGCACAAACCCAGTGACTTACTGATACTAACTATGAATACCTGCAGTATCAAGAAATAAAATAGAAGGCCTTCACGCTGCCATCTCCTTATATAACCCTGATATTATTCTCATCACAGAGACATGGCTTAAACCACATATTAAAGATAATTCCATCACCCCACCCCACCTGGGTATAACATTCGTAGGGCAGACTGGCTACATAAAAGAGGCAGAGGCTTAGCTCTGTTTCACAGAACCGACCTACAATTCCAACTCCTTCAAAAGGATTCCCCCAACTTCAACAATGCGGTGACTCTGTTTGCAAAACTCTCCCTTGACCAACATAAGGACCTAAACCTACTGGGTAGCTATATACCCCCAGGTAACAACTTAACCACCCTAGAATCCATACTTCATTGGGCCTCATACTCCCTCCCTCAAGAAATTATTGTGCTAGGTGACGTAAACATTGACTGGAACTCCATTCACTATCCCACCCCCACCCACCACATTAACCTATATATATATATATATATATATATATATATATATATATATATATATATATAAAACTTCACCCAACTTATAGATACTCCCATATGCATTGATAAGGCCACAAAAAGAGAATCTATACTTGATTGGACCCTCACAAATCAACCAAATACTGCCCATTAGTGTGGCACCCTACCAAACACTCTGAGCGACCACTTTTGCCCTCAGGCACAAACTTAAAATAATTAACTCTTCCCTCCCTTTTACAAACCCACTCTAACAAATATTTTCCTACAGCCACTTCATAAGAACCTTGCAACATTGCAAATTGTCTCCCATCAAAACCCTTTCATTAGACAAAGCAGTTGATTACTTCAGCACCGCATTCCTAAATATCCTCAACCAACTAGCCCCCTTAAAAAAAATCAGGATACATAGCAACCCCATCACTTGACTCCAGAAAACCACAAAAGTTCTACTTAGAGCCAGGGATAAATCCTGGAAAACCTGGCTCTACACCAGATCACCTGCAGCTAGGCAAAACTTTCACGAGCTCCAGAACAAAGCAAAAAAGCAGGTTAAGCTTGATAAACAAAATTACTATATCACTCAGCAGTACAAATACAGTACCAAACACAAAAATTCTGGGCAACAATAAATAACATCCTACAGCCCGGAAGAACTACCACTCCAGTATAACAGGTACAGACCTAGACATAGCCTCCAGCTTTAATAACTATTTCACCTCCTCAGTACTCAAACTCTTAAACAACATCGCTTCCTCCAACACCTCACAACCACCTCAGGCCCAAATCAATACCATACCTTTCACACTTAAGTCTGTTCCTACCTCTGCTATCCAAAAACTCTTAGCCAAACTCAAACCAACCACCCTTGCGGCCGATAACCTTCCTGCAGAATACCTCCAAATTGCATCCACAGCTATAACCTATCCCATTTCACTTCTAATAAATAGATCCATCAGCAAGCATACCATTCCATCGCTGTGGAAAACCTCATATATCATACCAGTCCACAAAGGTGGCCCCCTCCAGACCTTTCCAACTATCAACCAATTGCAATTCTCTCACCTGTCTCTAAGATTTTAGAAAGATGTATTCATCACAAGTTCCTCTCCTATCTCCTCACCAGCAACCCTCTCACCTCAACTAAACATGAATTTTGCCCATCCCACAGCACCACCACTGCCCTACTCAAATTCACCAATACTATAAACTCCCATAGGAGTCTAGGTAAATTAATCTCAGCTACTTTCCTAGATTTATCCAAGGCATTCGACACAGTCTCACATAATAAACTACTGTCTTGTCTGTCTGACCTCAGCCATAACAACCCCACACTACTCTAGTTTAAAGGCTATTTAGATACCTGCCAACAATCCATTAAATGGCATAACTCTCTATCCGCCTCACTCCCAACCTCCCAACCTCCTTAGGTATGCCGTAAGGATCAATCCCAGGACCCCTTCTTTTTAATTCTTCACAAACCAACTCCACTCAGTTGCCTCTAAAGTGGACACAGTCCAATACGCTGACGACACAATAATCATATGCAGTGCAGCCAACATCCATCTTCTCCAACAAAAAGCCTTCTTTAAAATAGAGAACTGACTTAGCAACTCACAACTCATATTAAATCCCAAGAAAGCACAACTAATGCTATTCCACTCTACTAAAATGAGCAACCTTACCTTCTGTTTACTCACCACCAGTAAAACCCAAATCACCCCTGTCAATGAGGCTAAACTCCTAGGAGTTACTATTGATCAGCAACTGAAATTCACAAAGCACACATCAACAACCATCATTAAAGTCCACAAAAAGCTAGGTTCTCTCTATCACTGTAAAAGTTATCTAACCACCGAATCTCGAATTGCAATAGCCAGGACCCACCTCCTATCTACTCTACTTTATGCATCCCCAATTCTAACTAATCTTTACAAAACTGACCTTAATAAACTTTCCATCTGTTACAATAAAATCACTAGATTCGCTACCAATGCCAAATCACGATCCCGCCACTGCCTTTCCCTACAAGCCTTGCATAAATTTCCAAACCTGTTAAGGTACCATTAACTCAGCCTAGCTCATTTAATTCTGTACTCTTCCGAGAAAACCCCTGACTTGGCTGGCATGCTGAACTTCTACAGTTCAAAGAGACAACTTCTTTCCCCCAACAAAGCCTTAATCAAAACCATCACATGCAAAAACAACTCCGGGGAATCACTATTTCCCCATGAAATAGAAAAAATATGGAACAACCTTTCCCCTGACCTCAGATTACAAAACTCCATACCCTCCTTCAAAAGCCTACGTAAAACATACCTCTTCACCAACCATCTATGCAGCTGCAATTGACTCCCTGAAGCTTCAGCCACTCACTATGTCTACACCCCATCTGTCCTGGACAACAGAAACAACACGCTGTAACTATACCTATCCATGTGTGAGCAATAACCTGTATATATGAGTGTATGTACATGTGTGTGTGTGTGTGTGTGTGTGTGTGTGTATGAATGTATGTGTGTATATATAGATATATAAAATATATATCTTCTTTTTCTTGACAGGGGTCAGCACAGCGGATCACCTGTCTGCTCATGATTGGCAGTGGAGTTTTTACAGTGTCGAGTTGCCAGGCACACACACACACACACACACACACACACACACACACACACACACACACACACACACACACACAGAGCCAAGGATCTAACTGGAGAACCTCTTGCTGTGAAGCAGCACCGCTAACCGCTGCACCACCGGAGCCACCCCTGTACCATATATATTTATATATATATATATATATATATATATATATATATATATATATATATATATATATATATATATATATATATATATATATATATATATATATATATATATATATATATATATATGTATATATATATATATATATATATATATATATATATATATATATATATACTCTTATTCAATTGTGAAATAGCTTGCAATGCTCTACAAGGTTCTTATCTACTGTCATTGTATATTTTGTCTAAAGGGAAGGAATCATCAAGACTCTTCAACAGGTTGATATGTCTGCTCAGCAATGACTTTGTATAAGGCATAGGTTTGGGGCAGGCAATACCATGCAAATAGCTTAAATGATCTCTCTCATATTTTTTTCACCTTACAAGCTTTAATGGCATTAGAAATTCTGCCTACATCAGTAAATATCTTACTGTATTGCACATACTGTATTGCACTTCAAAGTTACTGAATAGTAAATAATTGGTATATCTTTGTCAGTTTCTGTAATTTCAGTTACCAAACAATTCATTAACTCACACTCTGTTGATCAAATAAGGCTAAAGGTTCCCTGTGAAGATCAGAGTTTTCCACAAGTTCCGTCAGAAACTTCCAGCTCTATAATCCCTTAGGCACACGCTTTACCTTAATACACTCTATGAAGTAACTGTATTCCATTTGCAGTTTTTTGAAATTTAAGCAGTTTCTTTTGAAAGCTAACTACTGCTTGAGAGTCCCAAACTCCGTAGGGTTTTGTGGGGAATAAATCCACCCTTTTGTTAAACCATTAGCTAATATGATTTTTTTTTTTTTTTTGTTTGGTGACTCAAAGTGTTGCCAACCACAATGTTATGTAAATCCATTGAAGATTCAGTAGTAGAACCCCCTGGATTGTAAAAAGGATGAAGTATGCTGTCCTGGGGGTATGGAATCATCCAACAAAGAATTTTGACTTGCAGGTGATGGCAAAATACGTGGAGAAACCTCAGAGGCAATAGCTAAAACCTGCTGGGAAAACTACTGTGCCAGTTGTGTAAGCCCCGAGTTCCATGATACATCTTCACTGAAAAACGTCAAAAGAAGCTGATGGTTTGGCAGATATCCAATGTATTCAGGTATTGATTGGATGAATTCCTACATGTGACATCAACGGTCTGGTCTCTAAAATGCTTTGTGATTTATCTTTGTTCTGATGAAGTATTTTGTTACATACAGATAAAAGGGCTTCATTTTTTTTTTGTATTTGTTGGAAAGTTTTTTATCTCACTCAGTGCTGTGTGTGCTAGTTCGGAGGTAGACTGGTTTGTTTTAACTGCTCTTGTTTTGTTTGTTTGTGTCTTTCGGCTTTTCCCGGTTAGGGGTCGCCACAGCGGAACTCCGGTCCGTTAATGATTGGTAGCGGATTTTTACGTACCGACCCAGGTTACCAGCCCTGACGCACAACCTTCAACGAAGGCACGCCCCATTCAAGTATGCCTCCACACAGAAGACGCTCTAGCTGAGAATCGAATGGAACAACATCTTGCTATGAGGCGACAACGCTACTGCAGCACCACCACCGCAGTTTCTAAGAAAAAGAAAAAAAGGGAAGTGTCATCTCTTTCTGACTTGAATTTTCAGTCAAAAGAACAAGCATTACAGGGTATTAAGGAATTTCTTCTCAATCTGACCATTCTGATTCTGGGAAAAATATGCTTTCAGACTTCCCTTTTTTGATTTCAACAGGAATGAAGGTGCTTTTTCAGTGGTGAGCAGAGTAAAATTCCTATGGCATTGAAAGTGTATGATGTTTTGGTACAGCTGGCTATGCTTAGGTTCATAGGTTAGTACTAAGCTAACTGCCCTTGCGAGGCATTTTAAGCCTGGGCAATTATCCCTTGTGAGACTCAAACCCTGCACCTTGTGTTTGTAAGGCAAACACCTTCACTATTAGGCCACCCTCCCAACCCTATGCTTGATATTCCATCTGTTCCTCTTGTGTTGCCTGCTTTACAGAATGTTTTTCTCAATACACTGACCTGATGTGATTGTCAGTCTGTCCCTAACAAGTCTGACAGGTTATACAGGGTATCTTAGACTCATTAATACTTGTTTACTTATACTAAAGCAGACCCAACAGTGTTTTTTTCTGGCTAAAATTATTTCTGATAAACAGGTTATTACTGCTAACCACATTCCCTCTGTCAAGGATGGAAGAGAATTTGATAAGTTGGGCAAATAAAATGTATTTCTCCAGTACCTTAACATTAAGGATTTAAAGTGTTAATCTTTATTTCTTTATTTATTGAGAACTCACAGAAATTAATAATCAACTGTTCTTTTCCTAAGGTAAAAAAATTGATGCCTTTGTAACATCTACTTTTGAAGTCAGTAAACATATTTTAAAGTTTGCTGTTGATTCTGCTGTTTCTTCCACAGGAGCTGCTGCTTCTGGGTTAGTATTGATTAAATGTGCTTTGTTTCATTCTCAAAATATTCCTGAAAATGTTAAGGTGGATATTTTAAATTCTTCCTTAGATATGGTAGTTTTGCTTAATTTTTCGGCAGCTGAAGTGGTAAAGAAATGTGTTGAAAGGGGAACGCTGATTCAAGGGGTTACCCAGATTTCTCAGCCCTCCTTTTTGAGAGGTATCAGATATTTCCCTCTCACCTCAGCTCTTTTTCTTTCAATGAGCTGGAAGGAGCTGACAATTTTTTTTAAAAAATGGACTGTCCTCTCAGACAGCATGACTATTTGCTTGTTTAGGCTGTGCCCCCCTTTCCACACTGGCAGCATCTTTCCATCTGTCTGAGGCTTCTTCTTCCTTCCTTGTGGAGCCAGATTGTTACAGATGGTTGGTTTTAATTATAATCCAGCTGGAGTATGCTGGCTATGTGAATATCACCTTCCTTTCCAGAGGATTCCTTCTTGCCCAGTGAACATAATCTCTTCTGTCTTTCCTCCCATTTTGCTCTAGATGTTGGCACATAGAGTGCATCACTGCCTCTTGGGCAGTAAAGATCAAGGTTTCTGTGGTACCCAAAAGAGAATGATCCTGGAGGCCTGTACTGGACCTTTCCTTTCTAAATCCCTTCAGTACTTTGTATATCTGCTCTGTCTTATAGCTATCATGGTAAAGCTAGATTTAGAAAGTGCCTGGCCTTGCATTCCTAGTCTCATGAAGTTCAAGTATTTGTAAAGATTGGCTATATCTGGCTTTACCCTATCAGTTTTCTGTCTTATTCTTGTTTTTTCTACGCCAAGATATTTATGAAGTGCCTGGCTCCACTCATTGCTTATTGCCAACTTCTAGGCATTCATATTTTTTCATCTTGGACTATTGCTTTATCTTTGCAGACTCTTTTTACAGTTGTCAAGAGTCTTTGGCAACTATTCAAAATGTTCTACTCAGTCTGGATTTTCAAATCAACTTCAGAAGATTTAGAAGACTTCTTTCATCCTGTCTCACAGAACTGTATCTTGAGTTGTTTGTTAGGCTTTGCCCTGGGAAGAGTCTTTCTTCCTCCAGATTAAATGCAATTGTTTCTGCAGATGTTCATCGTGTTTCACTGTTGCAGTCATTGTGGGTGGGTGGGTAACCTGGACTGCAACAGTGAATACACTCGAACATCTACATTTATGGTAGGTACACCACTGTACTATGTTCATCGTGTTTCACTGTTGCAGTCATTACACTTGGGTTGAATCCCAAAGCTGAGGTTGGGTGGCAGGGCCTAAATAGGATTAGGAGAGGCTACCAGGCCCTGCAGAACTGCAGTGGCAAAGCCTGCTCTGGATTTAGAGTAGAGAGGTAAGTGGTAGTGCTTGGTGAAAGTGTGCACTGAACTCCAGGTTGCAGCTTCTAAAATGTCTTTGGTTGGTACTCCTCTGAGAAAGGCTGCTGAAGTGGCTGCTGCTCTGGTAGAATGTGGCCTAATGCCCTTAGGTACTAATTTGCAATGTTGTGCATAGCAGAAGTGAATGCAGTGTCCTATCCACTTTGAAATTGTGTGTTTTGAGATGGGCTTTCCTTGTGATCCTGCAGCATAAGCTACAAACAGTTGCTCAGTTTTTCTGAAAGCTTTTGTTTTGTCCAAGTAGAATCGTAGCTGTCTTGTGTATGTCCAAAGTGTGCAGAAGTCTCTCCCCTTTATTCTGGGGATTTGGATAGAAAGTTGGCAAATGAATGGTTTGGTTAAGAGCCACACTGGAAACCACCTTTGGCATAAATGTTGGGTTTGTCCTTAGAGAGACCCTGTCCTGATGAAAAATGATGAAAGGTTCCACTGGCATTAATGCCTGTAACTCTGAGACTCTTCTTGCTGAAGTCATTGCTAGGAGCAGAGCAGTCTTCCATGATAAGAATTTTATATCAGCTGTGTTGGCTGGTTCAAAAGGAGGCAGTGTGAGCTTGTCTAAAACAAAATTGAGGTCCCAAGTAGGTATTGGTGCTCTCCTTGGGGGTCTTATGTTTCTTGCCCCTCTAAGGTACTGCCTTAGCAGTGGATGTGAAAAAATAGGTGGTTCCGTATTGCAATGAGCTGAAATGGCAGAGGCATGGATCTTAATAGATGAAAAGGATAGACCTTTGTCCAGCATCTCAGTTAGGTATTGTAAAATCTGAGGTATATTTGGAACAAGTGGTTCGAGTCCTTGTGCCTGGTTCCAAGCACAGAATCTCTTCCATTTTTCTGCATAAGATTTCCTAGTGCTGGGCCTCCTGGCTTCTAAAATGACATCCATAACAGCTTTAGAGAGAGGTGTGGTCTGAGTGATTATATTATCTGCCATGCAGCCAGATTTAAGGTTCTGAGTTGACTGTGTAGAATCTGATTGTTTTGTTGAGTCAAAAGATGAGGAATTTGAGGTAAAGGCCAGGCTGGGCCTTGAGACAAGCTCTTTAGGATTGGGTACCAGTGCTGGCGTGGCCAGTCTGGGGCAATTGGGATCATTTTTGGCTTCTCTTGTCTGACTTTTAGGAGTATCTTGGGAAGAAGAGGTAGTGGAGGGAAGGAATAAACTGTCAGGGTTTTCCAGCTGAATGAAAGAGCATCCACTTTCCATGCTTGTGAGTGATAAGTCCTTGTGCAGAATTTCTGTAGTTGGCAGTTGTGAGGGGAGGCAAAAAGATCTATGCCTGGACGTCCCCATTTCCTTGTTATTATGCTGAAGACCTGTGGATTTAGTTTCCATTCATGCGGATCCATGAGATTTCTGCTTAGTTCGTCTGCCAGTGTATTTTTCTTTCCTGGCAGGAATTGTGCCTGTAGATATACTTGATAGGTCAGTGCTGTGTTCCACAAAGTCATGGCTTGCCTGCAGAAGGGGTAGGAATGTGTGCCCCCTTGCTTGTTTATGTACCACATAACTGTGGTGTTGTCCGTCTTTAGTAATAGTTGTCCTGGATGTAGTAGATCCCTGAAGGCTGTCAGGGCATTCTGTACAGCTAGCATCTCTTTTTGATTGATGTGAAGATGCATTTGTTCCTTGGCCACGTGCCCTGAATACATTTTCCTGCCATGTGTGCCCACCAGGCATAATCCGATGCATCCGTTGTTATTGTCTGTCTGGCTGTGGGTAAGGTGAAAGGCTGTCCCTTGTTGTGGTGACAGGCCCAGGACCACCATCGAAACTCATGTTGTAGACAGGGAATTATAGTTACTATTGTTTCCAGACTGTGGCAATGTTGAGTTTTAGATACCATAGTAGTTTCCTCATATGCAGTCTTGCATATGGAATTAGTAGAATGCAGGATGCCATAAAGCCCAGGGCCTGCAGAATTTTTCTTGCAGGGAGCTGGGTCTTTGTTGCCATCACTTGTAAGTAATGAGTCAGTTGCCTCTGTTTGTCTGGTGTGAGATAAGCCATCTGGGCAGTTGTATTTAAGCATGCACCCAGGAATATTATCTCTTGAGAGGGCACTAGTTTTGATTTCTTTTCATTTACTGTGTACCCTAAGCAAATTAATAATCTTTTTACAAACACCAGATGTCTTAGTAGAATGTCCTTGCTCTCTGCTTGAATAAGGCAGTTGTCCAAGTAGGGATATATTTGAATTCCTCTTTGTCTACAAAATGCAATTACTGGTGCCTGACATTTTGTGAAGACCCTGGGTGCAGTAGATAAGCCAAAGGGCAGTGCAGAGAACTGGTAATGCATTGAGCCAGCTATGAATCTGAGGTAGCTTCTGCAAGATTGTCTGATTGGGACATGCAGGTATGCCTCCTTGAGGTCCAAAGTAACTAACCAAGCTTTCTTGCCCAGCATGGGTAGAAGTTGCTGCAGTGTTAACATTTTGAATTTTGGAACATCCAGGAAAGTATTTAGGATTGACAAGTCCAGTACTGGTCTCCGGGCTTTGTCCTTTCTGGGTATCAGGAAAAGTCTTGAGTAAAATCCTTGTCCCTGTTCTTGCTGTGGTACTCTTTGAATAGCTCCCATGTCCATGAGAGCAGCAATTTCCTTTTGTCCCTCTGCCCATTGGTTTTGTGGCAGCTCCAGCATACCTTTTGATTTTGAAAGGGTGTGACAGTGGAACCTGTAACCCTGAGAAACTATATTCAGTACCCATTTGTCCTGGGTGATTATGTGCCAATTTTGTGCGAAAAGTGCTAGCTTTCCCCCTAGGGGTGCTGCCAAAAGGTAAGTGCTTGGCCTTTGTAGATGGAAGTCATTGGGACTGTTTCCTATAAGGTTGTGATTTGTCTTCTCCTCCTTTGGGGGCAGAAGCACCCCATTGTTTAGGTCTGTAGGAGCCTTGGGGCTGAGATCTGCCTCTTGGGCATCTGTATCTGCCTCTTTGTGGCCTGTCTGACACCTGAAAGGACCAATTTTTTGAAGGCCAGTTTCTACTAAACCTAGGTGGTTGTACCTGTAAGAAATCCTTTACTGTCTGCATAGATTTTGCTTTATCCTCCATTTTCTTTAACACCTCTTCTGCCTTAACACCAAACAAAGTATCATGCTGTAGTGGAGCATCCAATAATTTTACTTTAGCATGTTCAGGTAAACTTTGTTCTTTCAACCAAGCATGCCTTCGAATGATAGAGCCTGTAATTGCGGCTCTGCAAGAAGCCTCTAATGAATCAAAACCACATTGCAGAGTATGCTTTCCCACTTGTTCAGCTGCATGCAATAATTCCTGCATTTCCTTATTGTCAGAACTTTCTGAATTTGTAAGCATTTTCTGTTTTAACAAAGACATGAGGTACTGTTGATATTTAAGCATGTGAAACTGACAGTTTAAAGCCCTTACAGGTAAAGTAGCAGAAGTGTAAACTTTTTTCCCCCATCTATCCAGAGCTCTAGAATCCCTATCAGAGGGGACAGGGTTTTTTGCAGTGGAAGTCTTAACCCCTTTGGGACCCTAAGAAATTGTTTCTGGGTCAGCAGCAGGGTTTTTATAAAGAAATTTATGAGAGTCAGGGACCCTGTAATACCTGTCTGGCTTGACTGGTGCAGGGGGTAAAGAATGAGTAGACAGACTGGATTCAGAGAAAACATCATCAACAATATCAAGCACAGGGGGGATAGCCAGGGGCCTGTGCTGAGGCAGTAAAAGAAAATCTCTGAGCCTTTTCTTTGATTCTGAATAATCCTGGCTCTCCCAGTGGAAATGCTCCCTCATGGTGTGCAGAGTTTCCCCAAAAGAATAATCCTCAGGTGGAGAGGCTGAAGGTATAGATTCTTCAGCATCAGAGTCCTCATAGGGAGGAAGAGAATAGCCCTGAATGAAGAGGAATCAGAGGAAATAGAAACCTGGTCAGAGGAATCATAGTCAGTGTCTTGCCTAGGCCTTTTAGCAGGAGGGGGATGGGAACCCCTGATCAAAGTAATTAAGTCTTTGGCCATTTTAAGCATCTGTTTCTTTGGCATTGATGACTGTCCAGGAGAATGCTGTACTTGTTTCCTTGTCTTTAATGGTGTCTTTGACTGTACCTTGGCTGCTGCAGAGGACTTAATTGTAAGCTGTGAAGTTCTGAAAACACCCTCAGAAGCCGATGCCTGCTCAGTGGCTCGGGACCCATCTGAGGGAATAGTTTCCATAGGCCCAATACCTTGAGTATCCAGAGGCCTAGTTGTCTCCACGTGGGAGTCGGATAGGGCCTGTGGCTCTGAGGTAGTGGGTGTCAGGGGCTGCGAAAGTGCCTCACTGAGAACCGGTGACTGGCCTAGAAGAGGCTTCATCGTCGGTTTTGGACCTCGGATGCCTTTCCTTTTCCTTGTCTTTACGTTTTTTATGAATTCCGGTCATTGGTTGTTCCGACGGCATTATATAGTTAAACCTTTGGCCAAAGTAATGTAAAGCAAAATCAAACCGACATTTAATAGTGCGTTTGTTGAATCTAGCACAAACCCGACAACTAGTAACGTTGTGGTCAGGGCCTAGGCAAGGAATACAGTAAGAGTGAAAGTCCTTATGAGGTATTTGCTTCCCACAAGAAATACAATTGTTAACTTTTACTGACATCGGTCTGGAGCAAGAAAAAGTTTTCCCAATGGGGTACTTAGCTTTATTGAAGACTTCAGTTCTGAAACTCTATTTAGAAAATCTCAGGAGTTGGCCGACTGGCACTTGCGAACTGCTTTTGCTTCGGGCACCACACAGCAAGAAAGACTGGAGAAAATGGCGTGGGTTGCATCTTTTATACCCCTGCCGCACTGACGTCAAGGAAGAGGTGACAGCAACCGACGCTGGACCTAGACTTTGGAACACGGGCCGACTGCAGGTAGCCTGCCAGCAGGATAACCCAAGTGTAATGACTGCAACAGTGAATACACTCGAACATCTACATTTATGGTAGGTACACAACTGTACTTTATTCATGAGTATCCTGAATCAAACTTGCATCTATTAGGAATTTCTCAGTTCTTTGGGTACATAGTATCAAGGATTCTCATGCTTCCCTTGGCCCGACTTCAAATGAGAGATATACAGTGGTACTTTAGGTAAGTCTGCATTTATCATCTATACCCTTTGTCCTTTAAGATTCCAGTTATTGGAATTGCAAAGAGGGAGATTCTGTGGTGGGTAGACCAGTTCTTTTTCAATCCATGTCTTTTATTCTCCATTCCAGCCACAACTTATGGAATCTTCACCTTGGGATCTTCTGAGAATTGATGCAACTGTGGGGATCACCTCAAACAGATAAGTCTCATTTCAGAATAGAAAACTAAAGAAATTCAGCTTCAGGATATCTCATTAAAAGGCCTGTAAGAGAACTGTTTTTCTCAATCACGTAGAAGGGAATGTGCTTACATGATTTTCCACCATTTCCATTGAAAGTCGGGGATCTTCTCAAGATTTTAAAGGACTCTCCATGAGTCACGGACCATTTGGTCCAGGCATCAGTGGATATTCATCATATTGATCACTGCTGCAGTAACATTATCTATATGGGTTATATCCTGCCAAGGACATAACAGCTAGCCAGCTTTCAAAGCTTCTGGGCACCTTTCACATGCCCAGACTATCAGGCATCTCAAGCTGAGCTAACTAAATTAGAAATCTGAGGAGAAAACACTGTATCTGTCCTTTCATCCTCCTGTCCAGATGAGGAAACTTGATTCTATTCAGGAAAGGAGGTATCCCTTTTTCTTTTATCAGAAACTGCTTTGGAAGAAGGATTTGTTTGAATTAAACCCTGTGCCAGACACAGTAAACTACTCTTTTTCAAGGAAATAGGAGGAGAAGTAGATACATGTTAAGTTTTCTGTTTCTTTTTGACATGAAAAATGGGACCAACAGTGTTATTAATAGCAGCAACAGCAGCAGCTTTCCTAGGGATGAGCATAACACTCTGACAAAACATGGAAGCCTTCCCTATTCCTTTTTCCAGGGCCAACAAGAGTGGCTTACTCTTGCCCACTGAGGTGACCTGAACAGCCATGGAGGACATGGCTAACCCCCACTTCATAGTGGCTGTAGGTGCTTCACCAGAGGGATCTGGGGGAAAAAAAGAGTGGTCTGAAGTACAACTAATGGCCGCAGAGAGTCACCAACCTGCAGCTAAGGCAAATTGGTAGTCTGCTGTGATGGCAAAGGCTATTGAGTAACCTTTTTCTTTGTCTTTTTGTGGCTGGAAGAAGGACCTACCTTGGGATCAACAGATTGTTCTGTGGTTGATAAAAAAAATTATGTCTGTTTCCCAAGGAAAACAAGCCGCATAAGCCAGTAAAAGCGAAGTCTTTAAAAGTCACTTTTTTTTCAGGCAACCACAGTTTAAAGCACTTTAAACACTTTGCCAGCCCAACAAAGTAAAATAAGCATGGTTTCTCTACAAAAAAATGTTTTTTTTCAGTTACTTTAATCAACTTTTAAACAGGAAAAAAGAGTGCTCCTTTTTAAAAGTACAGTGCTGTCTCATGAGAGTCATTTAAAGCACAACATCCTAGCTTTAAAATAGCTTTCCCGAAGAGGAATGTATAAATTATAAACAAGATTAAGTCCCCCCCCCCAAGGGGAACTTATCTGGCCAGCAAAGGACCAACACAATCTGAGTGTTGATACTCAAAAGCCTCAGAGGAGTGTACTGTTCAGCTTCAATAAAGCTCTGTAGGGCTTATTGCCTAAATGTGTCTTTTAGTCAGCTCAGCTCGAGCTGCCTGACAGTTTGGTTGTGTGGAAGGTACTTAGAAGCTTTGGAAGCTGGTTGGCTGTTATGTCCTTGGCAGGATATATCCCATTTAGCTAAGGCTACTGCAGCAGTGATCATTCAAATATCTACTGTTATTTTAAACTTACACAACTTTACTTTCTCTCTTCTTTATATGGTCAAGGACTAATTCCCTCCCTACATGATGGATTTGCTCACACAAGACGGGAGTTGTTTGATACACCCCAGCCATACACTCTTCAGCTCACTGCCTGGAATGCAGAATATGAATACCATTTAGGCACTTTTATTTTTCTGAAAACATGCAGGAGGCACAAAAAGGTGAAAAACCTGCTATTAAAAAGTGCCAGTCAAAGAACCCAGACCTTCTTAAGGCCTGGCTGCCTCTGAGTATTTATTAGTTTGTGAGTTACAGCTCTCTGACCTTTTTTATTCCTCGGGTTACATTAGCAGTCCATTTTTGCATGCCTCTCCTTTGCCCCCCCCGTTTCTAGCCATTCTTAAGTTAAACAATTTTTGAAAGAGGCATTACATATGCATCCACCTAGGAAACAGGTGGATTCTCCTTGGAATCTTAACTTTGTGCTTGGAAAGCTTACTGTTTCTCTATTTGAACCAGCTCATCAGGTTGGATTGAAGTTCTTAACATGAAATACTGTTTCCCTCACTGCTTGGAGAGTATCTGGATTACAAGCATTGATGGTGAATCAACCCCACCTCATTTTGCACAAGAACAATGTTTTGTTAGTAGCTAATTATTTTTTATACCTAAAGTGGTCTCAGAGTTTACTGTACTCCATATTATTGATCTCACCAACTTCTTTTCTCAACCCAAGAATGTGGGACAAAAGATTCTTCACAATTTTAGATGCCCACTGGCAGATTAGATAGTATTTTGAAAAAACCCAAGCCTTCAGGAAATCTGATCATCTCTTTGCCTCATATGAAGGTAAGATGATAGGACAACCAATGTCAAAATAGATTATTTCCAGATGCTTGTCTCAGCCTATACTTGCCATAATGAGCCACTTACAGGCAGAGTTAGTTCCCATTCTACAATGGCTTTGGCTTTTTCAGTGGCTTGCTGGAAAGTTGTGGACTCTCGTAGGTTCATAGGTGTGTACTAGGCTAATAGCCCTGGAGCCTTTACAAGCCTAGCTCATAGGATTACCCTGGCATCGTGCCACCCGACCTTAGTTCCCAGTGCCTCTGTCAGGTAGAGCCACTGGAGTGATCCCCAGGGTGAATTTTTTATTTCCCATCCACTCATCAAGATTTCTCTTGAAGAGGGCCAGTGAGGTGCACTGCTTGACATGTATGGGAAGTCTGTTCCATAGGATGGGCAGTCTCTGGGTTATGAACCTGCCCCTCCAGCATGCTCTGTTGAATGTGGTAATGAGGTTGATGTCTCTGGAGCATGTGGTGTGGAGGGATTGGGATGTCTTTCGATGTAGCATTTCTAACAGAGCTGGGTCAGTCATGGCTTTGTAAGTCAAGCAAAGATCGCCCCTAAGTAGGTGATATGAGACAAAGAATAGTTGGAGTTTTTTTAGTCTGTTCATATAGGATAAGTGTTTAAGGCCTAGGATCCTCTTTGTGAGGTACTTTTGCAGCCTCTCTGGTTGTTGCAGGTGTCTACTGAGGCACATGCCAAATGGGGCCTAGTACTCGATGATTGGCCTAATGAGGGAAGAGTAGAGGGAGACAATGACCTCTTTCTTCCTGGATGCAAAACCCTTAGTAATGAGATGTGCCACATAGAAGTACTTTTAGACCACAGTGGCAATGTGGTGGTCAAAAGAGAGGTTGCTGTCAGCCTGTGTTCCCAGATCTCTTATAACTCCTTCTGTGTTCAGTGGACTACCATCATTGTGGTAATTCAAGGGAGCTGTTTTTTTTTCCCAAGGGGGATGCCAACACATTTTTTGGCATTGAGCTTAAGGCCATGGTTCTGACACCAGTCGTTGGTGTCAGTGAGACCTTTCTGTAGGATGGCAACATCACTTGGGTAGTTAATAATAGCTCCCAACTTGCAATTGTCTGCAAACTTTGTCAGCCAGAGTCCCTTTGTCTTGGCCTGGACTTCAGAGAACTAGATTCCAAACAGGAGAGAACCCAGGACCAAAAGACCCAGGACCAAGCCCTGTGGGACTCCACTCATGACTGGTCTGCGGTCTGACTTGGAGTCAGCTACTTTCACACTGTGGGTTCTATCTGTGAGCCAGTTTGCAACCCACCTAGCGATGTAGTGGTTGATGCCTAGCTTAGTGAGTGTTTCTATGATTCCTGAGTGGGGAATGGTATCAAAGGCCTTGGCCAGATCACGGTAGGCTGTCTGAACCACCTTGCCTTCATCCACAGCTTTGGTGACTGACTCAAACAAGTCGACCAAGTTGAGCAGGCATGATCTACCCAACTGTGTTGGATCCAGAGTTTGGAGATTCCCTATATCCTTGTTTATTAGGTCCATGATGATGCATTCCATAGCTTTGCATATCAGTCTCGTCAGGCTAATGCGGCGATAGTTTCCAGGGTCTGTAGTCACTCCTCCTTTGTGGAGATGGATTACTTTAGCAGTGCACCATTTGGTAGAGACAAAGTTTGAAGTGAGGCTGTGATTGAACAGGGTACACAGGTGAGGTCCCAGTTCACTCTGTAGTTTTATTTAATTTATTTTACATTTGTTGACCGGGATAGTCCGACTGGATATATGTCCATTTTCAGCAGAGGCCCAGGGAGAAAAGCTCCAAGATAATAATACACATTGAACATTTAGTAAATGCTAGTTTCGAACAGATTACAGTCATAGGAAATACCATCATTTAGCACATATAGTACTAACTTATTATAAAACACTTTACAAAACATATTTTCAAAGTTATATATACATACCATTACATTCAAGTTTAAGACACATTGAGCAGCAGTTATACAACTGACCCTTCCTGAAATGGTGTGATAGGAAAAAGTTAGAAGTAGTTGAAGGTAGGGCACCTAAGTAATAGAGAGGTCACTAGTCGGGGTTAGTGCAAGGACATAACCAATGAGTTTTGAAGTATTTCCTGAGTTTATTTTTGAATCAAGTTAGTAAAGGTTCTAGGGTCAAGTCAGCTGGGAGTCTTTCCAACAGAGTTGCAGAGAGTCCCCAGCTGAGTAGTTGGATTTTTATGTTTGAACTAGGAGTCTAGTGGATGATCGCAGTGGCCAGGTGCTGATCTAGGGGCTGATAATATTTTTAGTGCATGTGTATTTTCTGGTTGGTAAAGGACTTTGTGTGCCACTATTAGGTGGTTGAACTGCAGTAGGCTAAGCAGTTCAAGCCATCCTAGGCAATTAAGTTGTGACAGTGGTGTGCCCGGTAGGCTATGCCAGTAGCAAATCTGGCAAGTTCATGTAGAACACAGCCAGGGATATTGTCAGGTCTGATAGAAGCTGTATTCTTGGCCTTGGACAGTGCTGTTTTAACCAGTGCAACAGTAATACCGGGTGCCTGGCAATCTACTGGTGTTGTGATTACTCCTTTGGGGGGGGGGAGATGTAAAGTTGGCAGTGAATCTGTCAACCAGTATATTGTCAATATCTGTTGGCTCTGTATAGGAGGTACCATTATCCAGCAGCTCAGAGCAAATCTGGGTATTGCCGTGGAGATTCTTTACATAACTATAGATGACCTTGTGGTTGTCTTTATATTATCTGCTGCAATTCTGTTTTCATAGCTAGCTTTAGAGGATTTAATGAGGGATCTCAACTTTTTGATGAGACTGATAAAGGAGTTTTTTCCAGTCTTGGGACTTTACCTTTTTCCTCATCAGTTTCCTCCTTCTGTTGTAGAGTTTGTTTATGGCAGGGGACCACCAGATTGGCTTCCTTTATTTAGAGGAGAGCATCTTGGTTCTATTGGGTATGGTGAGATCCATGCATTTGTGTACGTGTTCGTACAGTGCATTGGTGTATGATTCAGCGGTCATGCAACTATTCACCATTTGCATGGTTGCCGCGAAGTTAGCCACCTCTGTTTTTCTGTTTTTTGGAGCCCAAAGTTAGCTTTGGAGAAGTTTTTCATGGTGGTTACCTTTGTGTGTGTGTGTGTGGGGGGGGGGGGGGGTGAATTTCCAAGGTGATTAGTTTGTGGTCGGATCTAACTAGGGAAGAGTTGGTGTAGAGCAGTGGTCGCGAATGTTAGTAATGACCAGGTCAAGAATGTTGCTACCTCTAGTGGGGGTAAGAATGAGCTGGTCCAAGGCACTGGAATTAATGAATTCCAGGAAACGTTGGGCAAGTGTATTGGTACATGAGTAGTTTTCCCAGTTAATGGAGGGGTAGTTGAAGTTGCCCAGTATGACAGTGTTAGGTTGGACCCTAATGTTCTCCAGGGTGCTCAGGAACATGGAGTGTGAGTCTTGGGACATGGTTGGGGACCTATAGCAGACTGTGACCTGAATCACTGTCTTACCCAATGTTTGCTGCACCTGAAGTATCTCAGATGCATTATGTTGGGCTACCAGTCTAGAAGTGTGCGCATAATTTATGAATATGGAAACACCACTGTCTTTGGAACTTCTGTCCAAGTTCTGGGGCCTAAACATGTGGAACGAGTTATAGCCTGGTAGTACAGGGTGCTTTTTACTTCATTGAACCGGGTCTCTGTTACAGCACAAATAACGAGTGCTTCAAGTGAGTGCATTTTGAGATTTAGACTTAGAGCGTTGAGCAGCATGACCCTCGTATTGCTTTTGTTTGTAGCTATTATGGTGCTAATTTGGTCTTTGGAACACCACCTAAAAAAGGCACTATAGGGGTGGCAAGAGCCTTGGCCAGTATCCGGAAGCACAGGGGTGACAGATGCAGGCCATCTCTGGCAAAGCATCGAGGTCTGTCAATCATGTCATCCCAGGCAGACAGATACTGGATCTCCTTAGAATGACACCAGAAACTTAGCCAATTGTTGGAATCAATCATTTTTTGCTTGTACTGTGGTATCATTCTGGGTGATGGTAGGACGCTGCTCAGGGCTAGGGTCATACCCGCCTGGGCTACATAATCTGAGAGCTCCTCCATGTCTCTTTTCATATAGTCCAAGGAGGTACATCTCCGGTCATTCACACCCACATGTACAATGACAGAGTCATATTTGTACCTGTTGTTGAGGGACCTGAGTGCATGCGTTATGTGGTGGATCCTGGCACCTGACAGGCAGCTAACTGTTACTTTCTCCTTATTCAACCTAGTGAGTGGGACATCAGTGTGCCTCACTATCTAGTCACCTATGACTAGTGTGTTGGGCATATTGTTTTGCCTTAGGGGCTTTGGTTGAGTGGCACACTATTTAGGAGAGTTGAGTGTCTCGTGATTAGTGTTGTGTTGTGGTGGTCGAGTGCATTTCTGCCTAGGAGGTCTCTGCTGTTTGAGTAGATTTTTATTGAGAGCCTCCGTGAAGGTGGGTGTGTGTTTGTGTTTTTATGTGAAGGCAGTGCTGGTGTGTGTTCTGGAGGGCTATGTGTTCTATGTGGTGTGGTGCAAGTGTTGACCTTCTCCTCCTGACCAGCTATTCCGGTCTTGGCTGGAGAGTGTGTGGCTTCCAGTTTGGCTATATAAGTGCATCTCTCGCAAGTCTGAGTGTTGGGAAGTAAGAGGAGAAGGTTGTCAGTGTATATGAGGCAGTTGCTACATTGCCTCAGGATGCCCAAGTTCACCAGGTTAATAGGAGAAAGCACAGGGAACTGACCTTTAGACATGCCTGGAGGAGTGGGCATTAATAATAAGTACTGGAGCTGTTTTCTTGTAGAATGTTTAGTGCTGGTAGCACTTCTGTGTGCTACAATAATTGCTACAAGAAGTCTGGTAAAGTGTTAAACTAAGCACTCTAGAGGCAGCAAAGTGGTCCTTTGTGCATACCTTTACAAAGAATTACAACTAGACTCCTTCTCTAGGTCCAGAAGAAGCTTTGCTAAGATCATTCTTATAACGTCCATGAATCTTAAATTCTTGACCTTCTCCTGTCTTAGTTTCTAATCTGTGGTGAATTATCCAAGTAGTTTGGGATACCACAACAGTAATCTGTATGTTAAAGATAGTACAGCTGTGTAAATAAAATTACCTTAACGGTAGATGTTTTAATAGATCACTGTTGTAATAGCCACTCTTCTCTCCACTGTTGTAATAGCCACTCTTCTCTCCAGCCCCCTTTATTTAAATGTGTTTTCCTGTTTACCAGGATGTGGATGGATATACCATTGTGCATATAGTTTACTGATGGTTTGGTTTCCTAACATTATTACAGAAGGTGTGAAATTCTATACCATAATTTTAAATGAAGCAGCACTTTAGAAAAAAAAAGCTCTGAACAGATTTGTGCTGTGTCATTTTTATGAAGTTTCTCTCAATCTCCAAACAGACAGAGAGCATGGAAGGATCCCTAAAGTTTTGAAAACTGGCTGGTCATGAGGGGAGGGTTAGTACCCAAATAACTAAGGCTATTGCGACAATTATATATTAGAACATCTACTATTACTGTAAGTTTACTTACACATTTGTACTTTCCTCCACAAGTAATAGTAGGAAGACCCTTTCTGCAGCATTAATGTCCTGAACTTAACATGTGTTTGGACACCCATTGACTGGACTATACTTTGTGCCCATTCAGATCCCCTTTTAGCTTTATCTCAATTTATCACAATCTTAGCCACAGTACAGGACTCCTTCTTCCCACCCACATGTTGTAGGTTAAGAACACAGTTCTACTCATGACTAATTAACAAGCTTTATAAACAGTTGGCAAGATACACCTGGATATAGAGAATCAACTAAGATATCCACTAATGTTGCAAAAGTATTGTACCCATAACAAAAGCAAACATTTTTACAGTAAACCTAACAGTTCTGAAAATAAATTAAGCAGCTAATAAACCAGTTCACTGATACCCCCACAATTCCAGGAAAAATGTGATTTCAACTAATAACCCCAAATCAACTGATTACAGACATTTCCTTCTTACAACTATAAAAGAAATTACTGATAATTTGCTGTGCCATCCTTCTTCTACTTGCACCTCATATAGTTGTATACCATCTCAGTTGTACCCTTTGGCTTCTTATGCTGCTACTTTTCACTTCTCCAAAATAACATAAAAAATCTATTTTACTGAAATGTAATACCTTAGTTATTAAATTCAGCAAATTTCACCTCACTTTCCTTTAGATGTCAGGAGAAATAATTGCTAAACCTCAACCTCTAACTCATATCTTCAGCCTGCCAATAAGGTCTGCTATACTATCAGCTGCATTCACGCATTTCCATCATCATAACCTTGCCACAAAATTCTTGTCTGATAGGTCTTGTGGACTACAGGTTAATTTCCAACCTCGGTTCTGTTACTAAGATATTTAAAATATTGCTGTATAAATGATTGAATCACATAGATAGCTACAGCTTGCACTGTGACCAACAACATGGATTTTGTAATGTATTACTCAACCCTGCCAGTGCAGTTTATAGCAGTGTAAATTATGGTCTTATCACAGCTGCTGTGTTTACCAATATGACTGGTTTATTTGAGACGGATAATCATGATCTGTTGATCACCAGGCTTGCCAAGCTGAGGTTTGGTGACAACTCGATTTCATTTCAAAACTTATGTAAAGGATAGAACCTACCAGTAGTCCTCGGGAAATGGCCCACTCAACACTGGGATTAATAATGAGGCCCCTGCTATTCTGTGTTTATATAAATGACCTCATTCTGGACCTTCCCACTTTGACTCTAGTAATGTACATTGATGATATTTTAGCTACTGACTAGTAATGTATGACAACCGCCAGAGAAAACTTCAAGGTAATTTGTCAGTGCTGTATAAATGGTCAGCAGAAGATTAACTATTGATTAACCCCAACAAAGCTAATGTCATGGTCTTCTGTAGATCCCATAAATTAACAGCCCTGAAATGTCTTGGAGCTTATTTATTGTTGAGACCGCACATATTAATGTTGTGTTGTTTGCATTCTGAACTAAACTAGCATGGTAAGTGGAGATCATTAATATATTAAATAGGAGAGGAACCAGGGTAGAGCCCTGAGGGACACTTGTAGTAACTGGTTGAAAGGATGAGTAGGTTTGTTGCCATTTAACAGCTTGTTGCCTTCCAGATAGGTAACTAAGAAACCACAACAAGGAGTATTGTGAAAGTCATCTTGAGGACAGTCAAACAAGCAGTTGCTGGCACAAGACAGCATCAAATGCCTTTGACAAGTCTAAGAACATGGTAGACACAAGCAGACCATTGCTTCTGTGTTGGTTTATTATATTGGTAAAATGTAGTAGAGCAGTAGTGGTGCTGTGCTGCGGCCTATAGCTATGTTGTGTTTCTAAGAGCAGGTTATTTGAGGTTAGGTATTGCATCAGCTGCATGTGGATGCATTTCTCTAATATTTTGGAAAATGGAGAGAATCTGTATTAGTCTGTACTTACTAAACTCTGTAGATGTGCCACCTTTGTGCAATGGTATGATGTATGATTTTTTTTTTCCACAATGAACCTTCTCCAGGAATTCTGAATGTAAAAAAAAATAATTTGTGTGAAAAAAAAATGACAAAGATTTTTGTTTTAGAATCCTCAAGTAATAACATGTTTGTCTCAGGCAAAAATGCTCATTTTACAGAGGCTGATAATGACATTTGTCTTGCATTACATCTACCATATCCAAAGGCAAAAATCTGAAAGAAACTGTGGGTTTAGGAGCAGATATTTGACAAAGTCATGGGTCTGAAAAGTTCCGTATCTGAAGTGTACATGCAGAGCTACATTCAAGGTCCTAAATATATTCCATCCCTCCTGGGAGATATTTAGGACTTGTGTTTATATAGCTTCCTTACAACTGTCTGTCATTTATTTTCATCAAGGCCTAATTTCCTGAACCTGTTTTCTGGATTATTAACAATAACATAACAATATAACAGTAATAATGTATCTAACATCTGCCCAATTGCCATCCTCTCTCCCATCTCCAAAATTCTGGAAAAATGTATCCTTAGCCAACTACTTAACTACCTATTACACCACAACCTCCTCTCACCAACCCAACATGGGTTTAGGCCTAGTCATAGCACCACCACTGCTCTTATATCTTTCTTGGATACAGTCAATCATGCTCGAGACTCAGAATACCTTGGCTCCTTACTGTTTCTTGACCTTTCCAAGGCATTCGATACTGTCTCCCACCCGCGTCTTCTGACCAAGCTCTCCAGTTTAGGCATATCTCCCCCATCCTAGGCTGGTTTTCCAACTACCTTGCAGATAGACAACAAGCAACCAGATGGCACCAATCCCTCTGGCCTTTCCTCAACATCAATACTAGAGTCCAGTGGCGGCTGGTGACTTCATATCAAAGGGGGGCTGCAGGAGACAGCTGAATGGGCTGGGCAAATGGGAAGGGGTGTGTGGCCAACTAGAAAGGGGCAGAGCTATGGCACATTGGGATCAATGCTGGCCATGCTTACCAGTTTACATGAAATAAATGCTCAGTCACTATGGCACATGCTGAGAGTCCAATCAAGACAAAATGAAGTGGAGAAGAAAAAAAATATTTCAATGCATTGGCTACACGACAGCTTACTTAATATGTAAATGGAAGCAAAAAGGTTGTGAGGCATGAAAAAATAAATTACTTTTTAAATAAATTACTGGAATGCCTGTCAAAATCAAGTATAAAAAACAAGTAGCACTCAACTCATACCACTTCTTCTTGCACTGCAGTTTTAATTATAATTTATATTCAGCTTTTTAAAAGTACCAAGTAACATGCTGAAAGTAGCAATCTCTGTGATACCCCCACTTGTAAAAATGTTTCTTATCCAAAAAAGATAGATCTGCTACCTGACAACTATCTACTTGCTTCATGGGGAAAACATGATCAAAGTAAAAAATGAACAGCAAACAAGCTCAAAATAAATTGCTTAAAGGATTACTGCACAGGTTATGGACCACAAATGATAGATTGGCATTCTGTTCAGTTTATGGGTAAAGCCTGCAAAGATGACTGCAAGTCTCCAATAAATGTAATGAGCTTCTGAAAATACTGTAACTCTGTCCATAGTTACAAATACTGTCATATGCATTTCAGTACCTAAGGCTTGTACGTTATCTAGTTCTGTAAATATTCTGTGCATGGCAACAACAAAAATGTTTTCAATGTTGACAATTCTTTAACATTATGTTTATTAAAGTTTATTTGCATCTTAAAATCTCAGACAAGCTTACCTGATGGTCATTAAATCATTGTTACTTAAACACAGAGCAACAGTCACTGCAACAACATGCATTTTCTGAATAATAAGAAGCATAAATCAACAGTATAAAAATATGACAGAAAACCAGAACATTCTGCAAAATCAAGGACAGAAGAAAAGCCACAGTACTTGTGTCTACCTTGGATGGGGGGAATACTCTAGACACTTACACTGCATAATTGCTCCTTAGCTAGCTTGGACACATCCAGAGTCACTACGTGAGGGAGTGGGGTACAACAAATACATCACAATTTGAAATATCTCTGGCTGACAGCCTGACAGTGATGGCCCTGACACATTTGTCATATTCTCAACCTCAGAGCAAGAAATCTGGACAAAGCCGTAAATAAAAGGAAGTTTTTCATGTAACAGTAAAAATATAGTTTATCTATTAATGTGCATGCATTGTCATGCTTTTTATGTGGGAAGAACTGTCAGGGAGCTCAACAGAAGAATTTATGAGCATAAGTATGCTATTGCCAATGGAGATGAAAAGAATGATGTGTGTAAACACTATAAAGAAAGTAAAAGCAAAGTTAACTTTAAATGTTTAGTATTAGAAGCATTGAGTGACACCAAGAATATTATTAACATAGAGGAAGAACTGGACTGACTAGAGTACTGTTGGCAAGTTAAATTAAATGCATGTTTTTTTCCTGGTGTCAATAATAGAGAGGAATTTGTTATGTACTTAAAAAGAAAAGGGTTAAAACACTGACTTTTTCAGACTTTTTGTAGAAGTTTTATTTCTCTTCAATTTAGCCTATTTTATCATGTGACTAGGCTTTTTCTTTAATTTAGCCTATTTTATCATGTGACTAGGCTTCTTAACTTAGATTGGATGTTGTTGAATGATGTATCCCAAGAATGGGTATTTAATGTATGTAATGAACAATTAATTTTAGTCTGAAGAAGTCTCTGAGAGTGAAGGGAGATGAAAGTACTAACTGAAGTTGTTGTCTTGTTAATAAATTGCCGGTAATCCTACAGATGCTGCAATTTATTTTTTATTTTGTTTTCTGACAGTTATTTGCTTTTGCTGTGCTGCTTTTTGCTAATATTTTTAGAAGTTGCAGTTTGTATCTGTATGGAGAACCGAGCCCTCCCAGGAACTAGCTTCATGGCTCTACCAGCTGGGTGTATGCTGAATGACACACCCACTGTGTCATTTATAGTTAATCCTGAAGGTACTAGCAGTGTTTTAGCTGGGAGCCAAAGGAGGGTAAGCCTGAATGGAAATTCAAGTGAAGAGATTTTGAACGGATGTCTTGCTGCACCTTTCAATCCGTTCAACACCAACAGCAATAGTGTAATAGTGCCTGTGAATATAGTGGTTAACCATGATGAACTGTTTAAGAACCTGGAAAATGATCTTGTGTCACTCAAACCCTTGCAATGGGACAACTTATTTTTTGAAAACTGCTTACTGAATCAACAGGTCCCAAAGGGACGTAGAGTAATTAAATTGCCTGCTGGGAATGATCTACATAAATATCTGGTAGATAAATGGCTCCAGGTAAATCAAAGAGCTGGTCTGCAATACTTTTAAGTTTTACATGAGTTCAATAATGCTAAACTTGAGTCTATTATTGAAAACGTGAAAAAGAACTATGCGAGACTTAAAGATTTGACTTCTAATGATAATTTTGCTAGCAAAATGTACTTAATTCAAGATAATTTAATCAAACTCAATGATACTTTAAGCCAAAGAAAAGTAAAAAAATTCTTGAGAGAAAAGAATGACTGTAGAGGGGGCGTGGCCTCAGCATATGGGTTGAAACTGCATAGTGCGAACAGAGATAGCTTGATGACAGAAGACGCTATTCTAAGAAGTGAGGAGGAAGCAAATTCATTAGGAAGGTCGGAGAGACTACATAGCAAGCTTGGAAATCAGGGTGCTACGAGCTCAAATGAGACAACAAAAGCGAGTGAGAAACAACTTGTTTCAGCAACAAAAAATGCTGAACAAGTAGTCAGACCTAAAGTGAAAGGGGTGAATGCCTGCACCAACTCAGTTCACACTAAGGAAATAGTTACCCATCACAACATTGAATGACAACAAGTGGTCAAAGTATATCAGAGGGTTAATAACCAGGAGAGAACATGGGCTCAAGTAACAGCAAGCGGCAGAAATGGAAGGTTCAAAAATTACAACAAGAAATAAAAAACAGATATGCACAAGGGAACCACAACAAGAGAAATTGGAAAAAAATGAATTAACCAAGGATGACATGGGTACTGTAAACATTAAAATAGTTAACCTGTCTAATTATGAATTATCTAGAGAGGAGTGTTGTGTACTAAGCAAAGGCTGGGATTTTGCTCTGGCTCAGAGAGCAGACAAATTAGTTGCTGTAAATAGGTTCATAGATAGGCACTAGGCTATCTGCCCAAAGGCATTTATAAGCCTAGCCAGAATGTGTTGGCTTTCACCACCCCCTTAGATTAGTTCCCTGTGCTTCTGTCTAGCAGAGCCAATGAAGTGATCCCCGGGGTAAACTTTCTGTTTCCCAGCCACTCATCATAGGGTTTCTCTTGAAGAGTGTTAGTGAGGAGCTCTGCCTAATGTAGATTGAAATCTTGTTCCAATGCATGGGAAGTCTCTGGGACAGGACTCTATCCCTCCAGCACATCCTTTTTATTGTTGTGGCGAGGTTTAGATCCCTAGAGCATGTGGCTCGAGGGGATATGGTTTTCTTTAGGTGGAGCATGTCCATCAATTCTGGGTTGGACATGGCCTTGTATGTCAGGCAGAGATCACTTCTGAGTAGGCGGTATGCAACCGAGTACCACTGGAGTTTCTTCAGTCGAGCTACATAGGGCATCTGTTTGAGGCCAGTGATCCTCTTAGTGAGGTACTTCTGTGGTCTTTCCAGCTGTTGCAGGTGTCAAGGTAAATCCCAAATGGGGCGTTGTACGCTATGATAGGTCTGATGAGTGATGAGTAGAGGAGCACAATGACCTCTTTTGATCTGGATGCGAACCCTTTTGTGATCAGGTGGGCCACATAGAAGGATTTTCTAACCACTTTGTCAATGTGATTATCAAAGGAGAGATTACTATCTACTTGGGTCCCCAGATCCCTTATTACGTCTTCCATATTTAGGGGACTACCACCTATGTGGTAATTTGTGAGTACTTTGCTTTTTCCAAAGGGGATGACTATGCACTTTTTGGCATTTAGCTTGAGGCCATGATTTTGATACCAGGTATCCGTCTCAGTGAGACCCTTCTGGAAGTTGTCTGTGTCAGCCGGAGAGTCAATTATAGCCCGTAGTTTACAGTCATCTGCGAACTTGGTCAGTCATACTCCTGTGCTTGCCTGTACCTCTGTACCTATACCTAAGTATATGTTGAACAGGAGGGGTCCTAGAACTGGGCCCTGGGGAAAGCCACTTGTAATCGGTTTAGAGTTGGACCTAGCTCCCACAACTCTCACCATGTGGGTTCTGTCCATGAGCCAGTTGGCAACCCATCTTGTGACATAGGAGTTTATGTTCAGGCTGGTGAGCTTGTCTATAATACCAAAATGGGGAATGGTGTCAAAGGCCTTTGCTAGGTCTAGATAGGCTGTGTGTACCACCTTTCCCTTGTCTATAGCTAGTCAGGCTTACAGGGCGAAAGTTCTATGGGTCTGTTGTGGCTCCACCTTTGTGGAGTGGAATAACCATTGCTGTGCACCACTCTATGGGTACGTAGCCTGTGGAGAGGCTGAGTTTGTACAGTGTGTTTAGGTGAAGGTTAGTTAGTCTTTGAGCTCATGTAGGATACATCCTGGGACACCGTCCGGTCCCATTGATGCTGTGTTTTTGGCTTTGGAGAGGGCTGTTTTAACCAGAGTGTGTGTGATTTCAGAGGCTCTACATTGCTCTTGTATGGTTATGGGCCCTTTTGGGGCTGAGAGGGGGGTGAAGTTTGCACTAAACCTGTCTGCCAGGATGTTGGTGATATCGGTCGGTTCAGTGTATTTTGTGCCATTCTGCACTAACTCCGAGCAGATCTGAGCATTTCCACTTAGATTCTTGACATAGCTAAAGAATGCCTTGTGGTTATCTTTGGAGTCCTAGGCAATTTTTCTTTCAAAGCTAGCCTTGGGTGATTTTATGAGGGATCGTAGTTTCTTGATGATACTTATCAGGGATGTCTTCCCTTCTTGGGATTTTGCTCTTTTCTGTACTAGATTCCTTCTTCTGTTGTAAAGCTTGTTTATGGCAGGGGTCCACCAGACTGGTTTCCTTTTCTTGGAGGAATGAGTCTTGGTTTTGCTTGGGATAGCAAGATCCATACATTCTTGTTGGTGCCCGTAGAATGCATTAGTAAAGGATTTTGCAGCTTGGACAATGTTATCCTTTAGCATGGGGGCTTTGAAACTTTCCACCTTGGTCTTAAGTAACGTGAAGTTTGCTTTTGAAAAGTTTTTCATGGTGGTTTCCTTGACCGGGGGTGGGGGTGGAATGTGGATATCCAGAGTGATTTGTTTATGGTCAGATCTAACCAGCGAGGGGTTGACATCTGGTGTGGAACACCGGTCGCCCATGTTGGTGATGACCAGGTCAAATATGTTGTCACCTCTGGTGGGAGTGTTGACCAGCTGATCCAGGGCATTTGAATGTAGAAATTCTAGGAAATGTTGGGCAAGGGAGTTAGTACTTGAGTAGTTCTCCCAGTTAATGTTTGGGTAATTGAAATCACCCAATGTTAGAATGTTTGGTAGGATCTTTATGTTTCCCAGTGTTTCCAGAAACGCGGAATGGAGGTCCTGGGACATGGTGGGTGATCTGTAGCAAGCTACAATTTGAATTGCAATTTTGCCCGTTGTTAGTTGCATGTGGCTGATCTCTGAAGCATCGTGCTGTGCTACTAACCTGGAGGTGTGGGTATCCTTGATGACTATGGATACGCCCCCGGCTTTTGTATTTCGGTCCGGGTTCTGTGGCCGAAATATATGGTATGAGTTGCAGCCTGGTAGTGCTGGGGTGCTCTCTGGAGCCTTAAACCAGGTTTCTGTTACTGCACATATATCGATTTTCTCTATACTGAGGAGTGCCTAGACTGCGTGCATTTTGAGGTTTAGACTTCTGAAATTGAGTAGCATTGCCCTCAGTTTTTTGTTACTTGTGCTATTTATGGCGGTGAGTTTGTCTTTTGAGCCTTACATAAGAAAAGCACTATGGGGGTGGCAAGAGCCTTGGCCAGTATTCGAAAACCTAAGGGTGGCAGGTGCAAGCCTTCTCTAGCGAAGCAGCGTGGCTTTTCGAGCATGTCATCGTAGGCCGACAGACACTGGATCCCCTTTGAATGACACTAGAAACTTAGCCAATTATTGAAATTGATATTTTTTTCTTTATACCATGGTATCATTCTTGATGAAGGCAGGATGCTACTCAGGGTCAGGGTCATACCGGCCTGGGCTATGTGATCAGAGAGCTCTTCCATGTCTCTTTTCATATAGTCCAGGGAGGTACGGCTCAGGTCATTCACACCAACATGGACAATGACAGAATCATATTTGTACTTGTTCTGGAGAGACCTAAGTGCTTGTGTTATGTGGCAGATCCTGGAACTCAACAGACAGTGAACAGTAACCTTCTCCTAGTTCAGCCTAGTTAGTGGGACGTCAGTGTGCCTGACTATAGAGTCACCTATTACTAGTGTATTGGGTATGTTATTTTGCCTTAAGAGCTGTGATTGCGTGGAACACTGGTTTTGTGAAGTATGTGTTTCATGGTTTGTGTTGGGGGTTGGAGGTTGCTTGGATGTCTGCTTTGGAGGTCTCTGTTGCTTTTGCAGATTTTTATTTAGAGCCTCTGAGTATGTTTTTGTGTATTTATGTGTGTTTTTTGCCGGTGATAGTTTAATGGGTCTATGTGAGACTGGTGGTGTGATGCAAGTATTTCCCTTCTCCTCTTGACTGTCTGATCCAGTCTTGGGTTGAGAGAGCTTTGCCTCCAGTTTGGCTGTATAACTGCATCTCTCACATGTATTAGTGTTTGGTGGTAGGAGGAGCGGGTTGCCTGTGTACATGAGACAGTTGTAACATTGCCTCAAAATGCCCAGATTCACCAGTTGGACTGGAGAGTACACCTGAAACTGCCCTTTGGACATGCCTGGATAGGTGCAGTGAACTGTTTTACTGACTGGCTGGTAAGGTCGAATAGAGAGCCTTGTCCTTCTGTACACTATATGGGGGTCTAGTGCTAGTGTTTATAAGTGCTTGCTATGAGTTTTGAGCAATTGCCAGGCTGAGAAATGAATTCTTTGAGTGCTTAAGTTGAAAGTTTGTCTAGTTCCAAGGGAAAAATTGAAGAGGAGACTTTGTGGAGCTGGGAATAGTTATACCCTAGCTAACCAGCGCTGCCTGGCGAGCAAAACCGGGCAAATGCGTTTTTATAGCAGGGATATGAAAGAGATAGAATTAGCCCAAAATGGCCAATAAACTACTAATTTCTGGGCTGATACCACTCCTTCATGGCAGATAGGCTGCTCAAAGCTCCCTTGTCTCACAGGGGAACAGAAAAACTTCCTTCTATCCAAGTAAGGTATGGGCAAACACAGAGACTTATAACACAGCCCTGAATTCAGCACTAACCTGAAAACTGGACTATACTAGCTTAGAAAGGTGGGAAACAAGTATATTTTTTGTTTTTGTTTTTTGTTCTGAAAATAAAGCTGATAAATCAAAAAAACACTTTAAATGCACAGAAAAGGATACTTATTGTTATATATCTCAGATCAGAGTTGTAGTCAATGCCCCTAGTAATAAAGTAGGAAGAAACACAAATACAGTAAAAGCAGATGAATAAAGTGCAATTTATATATATATATATATATATATATATATATATATATATATATATATAAACCCAGCCACTGGGGATGCACAAGCTAGTGCATTTCTTTGTGCCAGTCCCAAGCCCAGATAAATGGGGAGGGTTGCGTCAGGAAGGGCATCCAGCATAAAACCTCTGCCAAATTACTGATGCGGAGAACATTTCATAATTACATACCGGCTCGGTCGAGGCCCGGGTTAACAATGACCACCACCAGTACTGTTAGCCAACAGGGTGCTGGCGGAAATTGGGCTACTGTTGGCCAAAGACGAAGAGGAGGGGGAAGGCATGCCCGAAAGCAGGAAGAGAGGAGGAAGGTTAGGCGTGTAGTACTGAGGGTAGGAACTTTGAATGTTGGCAGTATGACTGGTATAGGGAGAGAGCTAGCCGATATGATGGAGAGAAGGAAGGTTGATATATTGTGCGTGCAAGAGACCAGATGGAAGGGAAGTAAGGCCAAGTGTATAGGAGGTGGGTTCAAATTGTTCTATCATGGTGTGGATGGCAGAAGAAATGGGGTAGGGGTTATCCTAACGGATCAGTATGCCAAGAGTGTTTTGGAGGTGAAGAGAGTGTCTGATAGAGTGATGTTTATGAAGCTTTAAATTGATGGTGTAATGATGAATGTTGTTAGTGCATATGCTCCACAAGTTGGGTGTGCAATGGATGAGAAAGAAACATTTTGGAGTGAGTTGGATGAAGTGGTGGTGAGTGTACCCAAGGGTGAGAGACTAGTGATTGGAGCAGACTTCAATGGGCATGTTGGTGAAGTGAACAGAGGGGATGAGGAAGTGATGGGTAGGTATGGTGTTAAGCAGAGGAATGCAGAAGGTCACATGATTGTGGATTTTGCGAAAAGGATGGACATGGCTGTGGTGAATACATACTTTAAGAAGAGGGAGGAGCATAGGGTGACGTACAAGAGTGGGGGAAGATGCACACAGGTGGATTATATCCTATGTAGGAGGACCAGTCTGAAGGAGATTGGAGACTGTAAAGTGGTGACTGGAGAAAGTGTAGTTAAGCAGCATAGAATGGTGGGTCTGCAGGATGATGTTGGTGATCAAGAAGCGGAGGAGGAGTGTGAAAGCAGTGCCAAGGATTAAATGGTGGAAGTTAAAAAAGGGTGATTGTGAGGTGGATTCAGGAAAGAGTTAAGACAGGCACTGGGAGGCAATGAAGAGTTACCGAATATCTGGGTAACTACAGCAGAGCTAGTAAGGGAGACTGCTAGGAAGGTGCTTGGTGTGACATCTGGACAGAGGAAGGAGGACAAGGAGACATGGTGATGGAATGAGAAAGTACAGGAGAGTATACAGAGGAAGAGGCTGGCGAAGAAGAAGTGGGATTGTCAAAGAGATGAAGAAAGTAGACATGAGTATAAGGAGATGAGGCGCATGGCAAAGAGAGAGGTGGCGAAGGCTAAGGATAAGGCATATAGAGAGTTGTATGAGAGATTGGACACTAAAAAGGGAGAAAAGGACCTATACCGATTGGCTAGACAGAGCTGGGAAAGATGTGCAGCAGGTAAGGGTGATAAAGGACAGTGAGGGAAACGTACTCACAAGTGAGGAGAGTGTGTTGAGTAGATGGACAGAGTACTTTGAAGGGCTGATGAATGAAGAGAATGAGAGAGAAAAGGCTGGATGATGTGGGGATAGTGAATCAGGAAGTGAAGCAGATTAGCAAGGAGGAAGTAAGGACAGCTATGAAGAGGATGAAGAATGGAAAGGCTGTTGGCCTAGATGACATACCAGTGGAAGCATGGAAGTGCTTAGGAGAAATGGCAGTGGAATTTTTAACCAGGTTGTTTAATGAAATTTTGGAAAGTCAGAGGATGCCTGAGGAGTGGAGAAAAAGTGTTTTGGTACCTATCTTTAAGAATAAGGGTGATGTGCAGAGCTGCACTAACTACAGAGGGATAAAATTGATCAGTCACAGCTTGAAGTTATGGGAAAGAGTAGTGGAAGCTAGGTTAAGAAGGGAGGTGATGATTAGTGATCAGCAGTATGGTTTCATGCCAGGAAAGAGCACTACAGATGCAATATTTGCTCTGAGAGTGTTGTTGGAGAAATACAGAGAAGGTCAGAAGGAGTTGCATTGTGTCTTTGTGGACTTAGCGAAAGCATATGACAGGGTGCCTAGAGAGGAGTTGTGGTATTGTATGAGGAAGTCTGGAGTGGCAGAGAAGTATGTAAGAGTGGCACAGGATATGTACAAGGGTAGTGTGACATTGGTGAGGACTGCGGTGGGAGTGACAGATACGTTTAAGGTGGAGGTGGGATTACATCAAGGATCAGCTCTCAGCCCTTTCTTATTTGCAGTGGTGATGGACAGGTTGACAGATGAGATTAGATAGGAGGCCCCGTGGACTATGATGTTTGCAGATGACATTGTGATATGTAGTGAGAGTACGGACCAGGTTGAGGAGACCCTGGAGAGGTGGAGATATGCTTTAGAGAGGAGAGGAATGAAGGTCAGCAGGGCTAAAACAGAATATATGTGTGTAAATGAGAGGGAGGGTAGAGTAATGATGAGGATGCAGGAAGTAGAGTTGGTAAAGGTGGATGAGTTTAAGTACTTGGGATCAACAGTTCAGAGTAATAGTGAGTGTGGAAGAGAGGTGAAGAAGAGAGTACAGGCAGGGTGGAATGGGTGGAGAAGAGTGTCAGGAGTGATTTGTAACAGAAGGGTACCAATAAGAGTGAAAGCGAAGGTCTACAAGAGGGTAGTGAGACCAGCTATGTTATATGGGTTGGAGACAGTAGCATTGACGAAAAGGCAGGAGTCAGAGCTGGATGTGGCTGAGTTAAAGATGTTAAGATTTGCACTGGGTGTGACTAGGATGGACAGGATTAGGAATCAGTATATTAGTGGGTCAGCTCAGGTTGGACAGTTTGGAGACAAAGCAAGAGAGGCGAGATTGCGTTGGTTTGGACATGTGCTGAGGAGGGATGCTGGGTATATTGGGAAAAGGATGCTAAGGATGGAGCTGCCAGGTAAGAGGAAAAGAGGAAGGCCTAAGATAAGGTTTATGGATGTGGTGAGAGAGAACAATGCAGGTGGTTGATGTGAAAGAGCATGATGCAGAGGACAGGAAGAAATGGAAACAGATGATCCGCTGTGGCGACCCCTAACGGGAACAGCCGAAAGAAGATGATGATGATATATATATATATATATATATATATATATATATATATATATATATATATAAAACAATAGAAAACGAACAAACTGAAATGAACTAAGAGACTATGTTAGAAGCCTAAATTTTGACATAAAATTTAACAAATGCAATGAAGTAAAAAAATGAATTTTTTAACCCAGTTGCTTTAACCCAGCATTATGTAAGGAGTTAGAAATGTTTTTAAATGTATGTGAAGCACAAATTGTTGAAACATTGGACAATAGAACTGGATATAAGTATTACAACAATGTTTTGAGAAATTATATAAAAATGAAGAAGTACTGATATTCAAGGCTGATAAAGGGGGATCTTTGGTAGTACTAGATAGGGAAGAATATGAGTATAAAATGAGAGAGTTGTTAAAAGACAAAAACTCCTATAAAAAAGTGACATTTTCAGATGTAAAAAAGGGATATGCTGTTACAGATTCTTGTATAGAAGAATGGTTCTGCACTGGCAGAATAGTTGAAAAAACAAGAATAAATCTAATACTAACCCAAAAGTAAGTAGGATTTGTGGTATACCAAAGATCCACAAAAACTTAGAAGACCCCCAGCTAAGGCTTATTGTTACAAGTGCTAAAAGTAAGACTGAAGGGCTGTCTGTTTTTGTGGACATAATGTTACAAAAAGTGGTACCTAAAAACATTACATATATAAGAGATAGCTTTGACTTTCTGAGTAAAATTGAGACTGTAGTTGTGAATGAAACTTATGTGTTAGTTGCACTGGATATTAATTCCCTCTATACTATGATTCCTAATATAGATGGTATGGAAACAGTCAGAATCAAACTTTTAAGATCTAGAATGTTCTCTTCTGATACTGTAGGATTCCCTATGGAAATGATTGATCTGATATTAAGTTACAACTATTTGGAGTTATATGAACGATTTGTTCAAATTAATGGAGTGGCTATGGGAGCAGCTTTAGCTACCAGTTATGCCAATGTATTTATGCAAGGTTGGGAGACAGCTAACATCATCAGTAGTGAATATAATGAATATATATTAAAGATGGTTTACTTTATTGATGATGTCTTTTTAATTTGGAAAGGGCCTATTGATATCTTGAATGATTTCCTGAAATATATTAATAATGTATGTTCATATCTTAAATTTACTCATAATTATGGCATGCATATAATTAACTATTTAGATCTTATTATTTATAAGGAAGACAATAGGTTGATATCTAAGATTTACAAGAAAGATTTTCAGAACATGTACTTGCATGATTCTAGTTTCCATCCCAAAAAAAACAAAATCTAGCATTAAGAGGCAGTTAAAAAGGATAAACAATCTCACTAAAGATGATAATGTTTTTGTACAAAAAGCTGAACATTTCTGTAAAAGAATGGAATGTAGATGGTATCCTAACAAGGATATAAATAAGTTGTTAGAGAAAGAAATAGATGAAAGAAAAGTATCTAAATGTGATAGCATAAAAAGAAGAGAATATACACATAAGACAGCACTAGCAGTGCAAAATAGTGTTAATTCTAAAGCTATAAAAAGTATTAGTAGAAATTGGGGTATTTTCAAAGCTAACAATCAAATTATTAAAAAGATAGGTACAGGGCTCAGGTTTGTACAAAAGAGAGCTAAAAATTATAAAGATTTTTTTCAGAGTAAACTAAATAGAAAAATACAAGTCGAAGGTAAAAAAGGAATGAATTAAGTGTTTCAACTGTAACACGTGTAACTGTTTGTATACTGACTCTAGTGAAATTGAAGTGGGAAACTATGTAGACAGAATACCAGGAAGTTTTTTTTATGTAAGAGTAAAAATATAGTTTATCTATTAATGTGCATGGATTGTCATGCTGTTTATTTGGGAAGAACTATCAGGGAGCTCAACAGAAGAACTTATGAGCATAAGTATGCTATTGCCAATGGAGATGAAAAGAATGCTATGTGTAAACACTATAAAGAAAGTAAATGCAAAATTAACTTTAAATGTTTAGTATTAGAAGCATTGAGTAACACCAAGAATATCATAGAAGAAGAACTGGGATGGCTAGAGTACTGTTGGCAAGTTAAATTAAATGCATGTTTTTTCCCCTGGTCTCATTAATAGAGAAGAATTTGTTATGTACTTAAAGAAAAGGGTTAAAACACTGACTTTTTTAGAATTTTTGTAGAAGTTTTATTTCTCTTCATTTTAGCCAATGTTATCATATGACTAGGCTTTTTCGTTAATTTAGCCTATTTTATCATGTGACTAGGCTTCTTAACTTAGATTGGATGTTGTTGGGTGATGTATTCCAAGAATGGGTATTTGATGTATATAATGAACAATGAATTTT